>NC_133795.1:3082987-3182987 GCF_043250625.1 Sebastes fasciatus
CAGTCACATGAAGTCAGAACTTTATTTCTGAACCTGAATGTGATGAATAATTCTCAGCTATCAGTTAGCTATCTTGTGCTTTGTGTTGTTAGAACATTTTCATAGAGGATGACGTTAGTGGAAGATGTATTCAGATCATTTAATTCAGTCAAAGTAGCATATAATAATCCATTACAAGTCAGTTTTACTTCAGTCAAAGTGCAGAAGTGTTATTAAACAGCCCAGTCACGAAATGTAATGTATTGATTCGTGAACATAGACACAAATTTCCCATTTCTTTTGTGATGGTCGGCACAAAATCAATTTGTATGTAAGGAAGTATAAAGAGCGGTGAGCGCCGCGTAGGGAAGTGGTCGAGGTGGATAGGTGGGTCAAAAAACACCAGACGTTCGCCCAGGAGACCGGTGTTTGGGTCTCGTGTGAAAGCAGAAGTCAACGTTGATTTATTTGTCACATAATTTAATGAAATTACTTCACTTCCAGAGTTATTTTAACCCGAACTGTGATATTTTCCAAAAGCTGACTAAGTAGTTTTGTTGCCAAGTTGATCTATTCCTAAACCTAACTAAGTGGTTTTATTTTGAAAAGACTGGAGCAGAAATTGACACGTGCGTCACGTGTTGCTTGACATTCGTAGGTTGTTGAAAGTCGTGCTCTGTATGTAAATAAATCAAATAGATCAAATTTCGTGACTATTTCACGAACTGCCGTGAGACTGTGTTGTATTAAAATGCACTGAAGTACTCATAATGCAGAATGGTCCGTTAACTAAATGTTATTACTGAATTGTAATTAATAGGCTTGTGTCATACGCTGTTTGTAGCTATACCTCCATAAAGTAATGCACTGTAATTCATGGATATCCCACAAAATCAATTTGTGTGTAATTCACGTAATCGTGAACCAGGAAGTACAAAGAGCAACAAATGCTGTGTGGGGAGGAGGTCGGGGGGATGGGTGGGTCAAAAAGTACCGGACTTTCACCCAGGAGACCGACGTTCGTGTCCGGTGTGAAGACAGAAGTCAATGTTGATTTATTTGTCCTGTAAGTTCAGACAAACTACGATCTTTTCCTAAACCTGATTAAGTATTTTTGTTGCCTAAACCTAACCAAGTTGATTGTTTCCTAAACGTATCTAAGTAGCTTTCTTGCCTAAACCTAAGGAAGTTGTTTATTTTGAAATGACTGTATGCATGTAACAAGCGGAAATTGACACGAGTTGCTGGACATTCGTAGGAAAATGAATGAAAAAAGAGGAATTTCTTTTTCGTAAGATATGATACGAGCCGTTGTATGAGGATACGTTGAAATAATGCATTAACCTGTGTTTTAATGGTGTATTTGGTCGATGTGGAGCCAATTTTAAATGTGAATATACTGAGTAGTTTAATCTATAGCCATGGATTCCATTTTACAATATGACCATGTTTTTTGAATGAAAGAAATCTTTTATTTTGCAAACTATTGCCACTATTAGTGGTCTGGAGCGCTGTGAATGGGTTGTAGTTTGGTTTGTATTGTAGGGTTATCATTCATTGTCCATCACGGTCTCAACAGAGCTTCTCGCTAATCTGTGACACGCCAGCTTCCTTGCGTTTGTATTTCCTTCCTCTCTCGTTATCTCACTGATCTCTGATAGGCTCATAACAGATTAGACGTTCGGCAACCAATCAATAGGACAAATGATCATGTGACCTTGATCATTTGTCATGATCGTGACCATCTCAGCTACACAGCTATACAGATAGACACATCCAGAATGAAAAAGTGAGTCATGTAACTATGAAGACTTGTCCCGCCGTATTTGTTTCTCGTCTCGTTGACACTGAAACACTAATTCGACTGAAAATCACAAACAGTCTGAGCTTGAAAGCAGTGCATTAAAGCAGCTCAGCAGCTGCTGTCTGGAGAGGCTGTGAACTTCGACCTGTGCACTTACCTCCAGTCTCAGACACCTGTTTGACTGGCGAGATTACTGCAGTCTTTTAGATATCACTTAGAAAGTCCTTGTTGTTTTCTGTGCTTCTGTCTCTCACCCTCACAAATAGTTGTTCGTATTGGACGAGCATATAAAAACACAAAGACGGTGACCTTCTCTGAGTCCGTCCTTCTGCTTTGCACATGCTGCTCCATCTGACAGGGCTGCACATCTCCAAATCATCTCCTTGTGCTTTTAGATAAAGAATAGCAAATAAAACTGTTTTGTATTTTTAGGTGAACAGATCAGAAATCTACTGCTTCTCTGTAAATCAGCCTGTTAAATGCCACGATAATGCGCAGGGCGTGAAAGTACGTCTTTTGTTCGCCATGTATCCTGTACTGACTGCAATGTAAACGTAGCCGCGTATAAATGTTATGGTAAGAGTTAGTGATGTAGTATAAAAAGCGATGAAGAACACTTATGGGTAGGGGCGGAGGTGGATGGTAGGCTTATCGCGGTAGTCGGTGTTACCGGTGTTACCGGTGTTACACGGTGGTCGGGCACACTCCGATTACATTACCCCCCCTCCCCCCACCGTTGTTTTTTTTTTTTTTAAGAATTAAACCCATTTAGTTCATTTTGGCATATCAGCGCCGTGTAATCAATAGATAGTCAGACGACGGACGCTACAATCTGAAAGTGAATGCATCTTAAGGAGTCTCAGCTCAGAGTAGCAGGTGTCAGATTTCACACACGTTGACGAGAGAGTTGACAGACCGAGAGATGGCGGAGGATTTGGTGTCGAAGCGAAAAACAAAAGCGCCTATATGGCAGTATTTCAGATTTAAACCCGGTGTTGTAAGGGAACCATAACGTTAATGAGGTAATCGCCGCGAGGAGGACGGAGCGGTCACAGCCGGTGTGTGCGGCACAGCGGCGCCAGGTAGAACCCTGCGGCCCTGCAGCGAAAGCTCTACCGGTGAGGCCAGACACACCGCCACCCGACGGTAAAGATTGTAGTAAACGCACTACACATGTTGACCGTCATTCTTTCTTGTAAAATGTCCGGTGTAATCGGTAACACCGGTGTTGTCACAAGTTTATTAACCGGTGGGAAAATGTCTTCACCATCGCATCCCTAGTGGATGGGCCCAACAAACACCAGACTTTTAACCAGGAGATCTTTGTTCAAGACTTGTTGGACCAGAAAACAGGTAACAAACGTCAACAAAAAAACCATCTGAAAATCGACGCTCGACAAATGTCAGTAATGCAACTTACAAAACAAAACACCGGTCCTTTTAAACAAAAAGTCCCGTGTTCAAGACCGTTGTTGACCGGTGTTTGGTTTTTTGTTGACGTTTGTGACCTGTTGTCCATCGTTGTTTCTGTACCTGTTTTACTTACTTTACTTACTGAGTTTACTTACTTATTTTAACCCCAACCATGGCGTTTTCCCTTATCCTAACTGAGTGGTTACTAACAGACGTTTGCGTGGCGTACAAATGACGCGAAAACGCTCATGGCATGCGCAATGTCGTGGTATTTTAACGCCTTCCTTTCAGACGGGGTTGCTGTAAATACATGTCCAATAGTTATATATATGTAGTGGATACTTAGCTTAAACTGTGGGCCATAACAAAGCCCTAAACATATCTCTTGTTTTGCAGCATTTGACCTGGATGTGGGCTCTTTAGTGCGAAGAGGTGCACGGTTACATACGGCTAGGTTAATGTTAAAGCTGACGCAGTTCTGTAGAAACTCAAAAACAACTCACAAACAGATGACGGAAACAAACAGGATGCAAATGATGTTAATAATCAGTAATCATTTCATCATAAAAGTATTTCCTTGTGATGATTTTGCTTTTTAACAACTTAAAGTTATTGACTAAAAGAGGTCTTTGATGAGAGCTTCAGACAAAGCCTCATTCATTCATGTTTCAATAAAAAGGGCTGCAGCCTAAAAATAACTTTATCTACTTTAAGTAAAATAGTCGGCCCTGATCTCCTGACAACAGACGAAAGTCTTTGTGCTTTCGTTTAGGAAAATCAGCCTTTCTACGTGGTCAGGGGTGAGTCATATGCAGTCTGTTCATTGTAAGTCCTCGTCAGTGTTGATACAGTCCGCTCGCAACAAATGGCGAATGAATGACACGCTAATTCGTAAGTAATTCCGCGTGAAATAACAACGCCTTTGTTGATTTTGATGTGCCATTTCACGCCATGTAGTCTGTACTGACTGCAATGAAAACAAACCTATCCACGTGAATGTGCTACGCTCCGAGCTAGTGACGCGGCGCCACATCGTTGTGAGAGAGACTGCTTATGGTGTGTGAGACTTTCAACCAGGAGACCGGTGTTCGTGTCCCAAAGTGTTGGTGAGTTATTTTGAAGTTACGTTAGTAAAGTTTGTGATGTTTTTCCTGAGTGGTTTTATTAGCTAAACACAACTGCAACCGTTTCACAGTAATGACGTGGCGTTAAACGACACACGGAAAAGCCTAAAATGCGTTGACATGACAAGCGGAAATGTTATTATTGCTATTTATACGCCTTCCCATGAGATCTGCTGTTCTGAACCATTCTTCTCATTGAGGAGGTAGTTGTATAGCAGCTGAAACGGCTTTTAAAGCAGTTATTCTAAAAAAAGAAGAATATTTTTTATGTGAAAGACGGTTGTATTAAAGATGTTTCATAAATTTGTATGATTGAATTTGTGCTCATTCAGAGACAGTATAATGAAACGCTGAATGACTTTAAAACACCTCAGTTTTTCTTTTATAATGAAGAGGTCTTTGTTTCTCTGGAACAAAAGGGAATAAATAACAGCAAAAACAAAATAAAGAAAAACATCAGCTATCAGACAGATTGTTATTTTAAACATCGGCATCGGCCCACAATTTCACAATCGGTGCATCCCCTTATTTTGCATGCAACATTACATGAATATTTTCTATGAATAAAGATTCATACTGTAGATCCGCCGCATACGCTCTCTCCTCATCGGGAACAATTGAAGAAAGACGCTGGCGCTCAGAAAAAAAATGCTATATGGACGCAGGCCCTAAGTTTTGAAAGTGTTTGTGGGATTGTCATTTTCGGAAGGTCCAACATCGGGAAGTTGAGGGCGGATTAAAGCTGAAGTAGGTGAGAGCAAATATGATTAAAATAAGTTATTTTTTATAAAACGGTAACCTGAAAAAAATCATGTTCCTCCGGTGTCCTCCGGTGCTCCTAACCGCATCTGCAAGATTTCACAGACCGGAGGAAAACAAGCAGTAAGAGCTGATCTGAGGTCTGCTGTCCAGCTGCTGTCTATGAGAGATGGCTGTCAATCACTCTGAACTCCGACCAAACAGTCAAACTAGGCAGCGCTGATCAAATATGAATCAATATTCTGTTATGTTAATGCCTATTTCTCTCCTCAGATGTTCTCAGAATCATCTTGTAGTGCACGGTTTAGCTGTAAAATTAGAAAGTTTGTGACGCCGCCGCCATTGTGAAATCTGGTGAAGGAACGCCAAGTTCCGGAGCACAGCCAATAGGAACGCTCTCTCAATGAAATGACCTGTGATTGGTCAAAGTCTCCCGTCACAGGCTAGATATTTTAAAGCCTGGAAACAGAGCCATGAGGAGGAGCAGAAGTCTAGTTATCTCTCAGAACACTTGAATTACAATATGCTGAAAGGTTATTATGGGATTGTTGCCCAATGATGCCAAATATATACTGACTGCTACCACTTCAGATTCAACTTCATTTGAACCATACAGAAGCTTTTACAGCCATGTCTGGACTCGCCACAGCCGCGGCCTCATCGTCAAAGTCTTGGGCTTGTGGGAAATGGTGTTCTTTTAAAGGCCCCTAAAGAAACAGTGCCATTTTATTTTTATTTTATTTGCCACCCTTATCTCGACACACAGAGCGAACCACAGAGCATTTTGTGTTATTAGAAATATACGAAAGCTTCCACAAGTCTTTTCCAAAACTCAAATTATTTACAGGACCACAAATCGCCGTCCTCTTTCTAGTCCGATAACATAAAACACTGTTTTGTTTGCTTGTTTTGCCACAGGTCATGCATTCACACGGGGGGCGCTGAGTGCATGCTGATGCTGGCGGATGATAGTGTATGACTTTTTCTTTTTCTTTTTTTTAAGCTCAAATTTACTACAGCTGCCATTTTACCGACACAAGTGATCTTTTCATCGGGAACAGAAAACTCTGTGATCATATGGCAAATAATGTTCCCCCTCCGTATCAATTCATTCGCCACCGACGGATAAAAAGTGAGTGAATCTGCATCACGCTTTGTTTCTTCATCCCCTCGTTGGGTCATTTCTTTTACGTAACTTCTGCTTTTCCTGGTATAGATGTAATAATATTCATGGAATCCCCTTGGTTAAAGGGGGAGAAGGGATCGAAAGTGTGTGTGAGCTGTGTTGTTGTGCGTGGGTTGGTTGCAGTGGGCGGGCCTCGTACAGTATATGGGGCAGCCCCTGAACTCCAAGAGGAAAAAGGAGTAAAATGTAGTCTTTGTGATGTCTCTATCACTCAATCGCTGCTCTTTGTGTGATGAACTGACCACAGAACAACAGCACCTTATCAGGGCTCATCTCTCAGCACACACACACACACACACACACACAAACACACACACACACACACACACACACACACACACACACAAACACACGCACACACACACACACACAAACACACACACACACACACACACAAACACACACACACACACACACACACACGCACACACACACACACACACACACACAAACACACACACACACACACACACACACACACACACACACACACACACACACGGTGCAAGGTAAAAAACAACAACAAAAAATGAGTGTGTATTCGTGATGAGCTTATTCTTTGGACTCTGCACTATACCAGTTCAGTACCCTTGACATCAAAAGGCCAGGAGAACAGAGGAGGAGAGGGGAAGGAAAGGAGAAGAGGGCAAGGCTCTTTGTGTCTCCGGTCCTGAGAGCTCATTCTCTAATGAGGCCCAGTCAGCAACGCAACCGAGCTTTGTTCCACGACTGTGTGTGTGTGTGTGTGAGTGTGGACATCTTACCGACCTCTCCGATAAAAGAATAATTCAAGACCCCAACACACAATCCTTCGAGACTTCATCTGTCTGTGTGATCTTGGAAAGATGGTCTTTTCATAAAACTAGACTGTCTGTGCAGTAGGGCTGAGACGATACACCGATCTCCCTGTTCCATACGATCACGACACTCGGGTACCGATTCAGTATTCAGTAGAATCATACACTACTAGAGACTTTTACTTTGGAAAATATCTGAATTAATTCAGTAAAAATTCAGAGATGTCCTGAAGTCAAATATATCAGTCATTGTCAGGAATTATTTATTACATTTCTTTTTTTTCAGCAACTCAAAAATCAAAGAATAAAGATCTTATTTTTATATACAGTTCCCTTTGTTAACACTTTATTTTGAAAACTAGACGTAGTCCCACGTCTCTACTTCCTCTAACTTCTCCAAGGTGGCCTCTAGCTCTCCCGTCAGCTCCGTTCTCTTTATCCATCCATGGTCAGCTCCATCGGGGCCGTTTGAATGCATTTAACACTAGAATGGCACTCGGAGAGCGCAGACCTCCGCCAAGCTGCCCGAGTACGATTGCCCCCCCCGCCCCCCCCCCCCCCCCCTTCCGTTCAGCTTGCATCATCATCCACGTGTATTTGTGTTTATGTTGAGATCAGCTGTACGTAGCGGAGCATCGTAAAACACTTCATTCAAACTGGACAGAAACAAATTAAAACTCACCTAAACCGTCGTCGTTACTCTTTCCAACAATCACAGAGTGTGCTTTGGTCCAACTCAACTGTAATTTCACAGAGTTTAATGTGAAAAAACGCTGAATCTACAGTTTTCTAATGGATTGTTCACTATGCCACACCCCACCCCTCCAAAACATTTCATTCAAATCCATCGCAGACTTTTGGAGTAATCCTGCTAACAGATAAACAAACAAACAAACTTTAACCGTGATGTCTAGCTCTGCTTTTCCTGTCAATGTGTGAAACCCAAAGTGCTGTTGTTGATGATATATATAAATATATAAAACACTTTGGTCAACTCCAGTTGTTTTTAAACATGCTATACAGATAAACTTGACTCGACAATAATAGAGTCGATTGCCAACTAAAGGCCCAAAACGGACACCAGACTCAGACCGCAGACTGTTTATACTATATTGGGTGTTCACACATATGCAGTCTGGCAGTACGGTTCTCGTTTACAGTCCCCCTCGAAATCGTAATTGGACATTTACAGCTTTCACCAATACAGCATTTTTGTTTTCTCTTTTTTGTTTACATCATGAAGCCGGAAGAATCGGGTATTTTAGACAGTCTTAATAGACTCTGTGAACAGTGTGTGTTCAGATAATGTTTTCAGATATTGCTGTATTATGAGGCATCTAACTATGACGCTACATCAGACCGAATGTGGAGTATTAACAATGTTCATTTTCTTCTATGCTATCAATTTTTTTTTTTGACCTTACTTTCACAGTGTTCTTTCAGTTCATGAAAGTTAATTAGAACATTTTGGTCGCCTTAAAATGTTTTATTTAGCATTCGGTTGTACTTAGCTCCACCCTCTCGTGTCAAAAACAACAATAACAAAACAATATGACAACGGACAAAATGCCAAAGGCTTCAAAAGTCCACAAACCAATTGTTGACGTCACAGTGACTAGAAGTCAACGTTGATGTATTTGTCATGCAACTTCTGTACTTAAGTGACGCCACTTCTGGTGTTGTTTTAACCCAAACCACCATCTTTTCCTAAACCTAGTAGTTTGTAGTGCCTAATCCTGACCAAGACGATCTACTGTATATCTAAACTTAACTAAGTAGTTTTGTTTTGAAAAGACTGCAGCAGAAATTGACACGTGCGTCACGTGATGCTGGACATTCAGAAGAAAAAGCATGAAAAATACGTTGTTGAAAGTCACAAAAAAAGGGAAATTTGTGTCCACAAATCAAATAGATTAAATTGTGTTGGCATGTCGTCACAACTCAAGTAAAAACTAGTAGGAAACAGTCAACATGTGCACGGCAAGAAATCTTTTATTTTTATTTTTTAAACCATAAAGAATCACAACATGAGTCAAGTATCACAGATTACAGTTTTTAATGAACTCATTCAGCTTCAAACTGTTTCTTTTCTGATTTTAATAAGGACCAGAAAAAGCATTAATAAAGACTTTTTAGTGCACTAGTGATTTAATAATCAGGCTATTGTGTCTACAAGTAGATTGAAAATTTGACACGTTCTCAATTAAAAATGATATTAAAGAGCAGTAACAATGAATAGTGTGATTCTATCTCACTCTGTCGTCTACATGTTGCCTTATTTCCTGGCCTTTACACTCCACGGCTTTGTCATTATTCTGACCGCTCGTTCTCCAGTTTCAACCACATTTCCAGGAAATCATAACAGAGGATAAAGCCGACTTTGTTTAGAAAGAGTCCGAAGCCCGATGAATGCTCTTATCACACCGCTATCACACCTGTTAGTGGCCTGATGTTCGATCGGTATCGCGCTCGTCTGGGCTGCGGCGACGGTTACCTGAAACAGCATGCTAATTATGCAAATGAAGCCCCTGTACGGTGGGATTTGAAGAGGCTCTTTGTACTTCCCCTCTTGAGAGGAGAGATGGAGGTAGGAGAAGGAGGGGTGGCTGGGTCAGAGGTAACAGAAGGGTAGAAAAGGCAGGCGTTAGTGGTGAGAGAGAGTCAGTCGCTATGACTTGTGTCAGCAGCTCCGTTCCAGTGAGGGAGCGCTGTTGGATCTCCTCGCATCCATTCCTCCCGACCAGGTCAGTACAGAGAACTGCATGGATGTATGCTCTTTTAAATTTAGGTTTTAGACTTTCAAATGGTTTGCTTTGAATTTCTTTTTTTAAAATTAGTGTTTTTCCTTAACTGGTTCTGCACAAAGTTTAACTCTTGAGTTTTATGAGAACTTCCATTGCTTACTTTTCTCTGATGAGCTGAATCCTATCGAACATCCCTCACTGAGTGTCAATCAAAGGAGACGATGCACCTATGCATTTGATCTATTTTAGAATTGCTTTACTGTTACTGTTACTGCTTTTATTGTTGTAGTCTGAGTAACGTGACGTCAGATCCGTTCCGTATCCGTCAACCAAAACAAACCACAGCGAGCCGAAACGAAAGAGTAGAAAACGGCGTAGGAGGGTCAGCGTGGATACGACCTGCACCCTCACAAGTTAAATCCAGCGTGGTAAACACTACACATCCAGTAAAGGATGGAAACGCTTTGGGTTTCACACATTGACAGGAAAAGCAGAGCTAGACATCACGGCTAAAGCTGCATGCTAACTCCGTCACGGACAGGAAACGTTATCGTATCGCGGTAACGTGCGGTCGAGCCGGCCGTCGCTCTCTTCTCCGTGGTCAAATGGGCCGACGCTACGACTGTAGAGCACCCAGATACTGACATTATGTTAAATGCATTCAAACGGCCCCGATGGAGCTGACCATGGATGGATAAAGAGAACGGAGCTGACGACCTTGGAGAAGTTAGAGGAAGTATAAACGTGTGACTAGTTTCAAAATAAGGTGTTAACAAAGGGAACTGTATATACAAAATACATCTATGGAAATAAGATTGATTGGATTATATTCACCAGAAGTATAAAACATTACATGTCCCTTATAAATTAAAAAGGAAATACCACTAATCTGTGAGGGAAATGTCTTTAATCCTCAATTTTTGGGTTGCTGGGGAATTTTTTTTTATAAATAATTCCTGCCAATGACTGATATATGTGACTTCAGGACATCTCTGACTACAGTCTTTCAGTGAAGCTCTCGACATGATCAGGCCCTGTGGGCAGACCGGCACTACTAGCTGGTGCGGTATAAGCCGGATTGTTTTATCACCCCTAATTAAATATTGCTAACTGCGAATCATTTCCCCAAACATTTGTTTATACATTAGTTCACACTTGTCTTAACACGACTGCACGGAAGGTTGGAAACTTACTGCCAGAGCTCTGTCACGAGACGCAGCCGACAGTTGAACAATGTGAGAAAATGAGTGCGTGAACCGGCTGTGGGAATATGCAAAGATCAGGGTGTGAGGTTTTCTACATTTGCTTTTTTTTTTTTTTTGCTGCTGTTTGATAGACGTCTGTGCTCGAGCCAGCTGACTGAAACGTGTTGCGGTTCTCTGCCTTTGATACGTTCCTGCAGGGAACCTTCTGCCATTACAGCTGTCAGTCTCAGCGTTGACAATGAGAACGTCTTTATTTGTTTATCACCAAGTAAACCTCTTTAGATGTCGAACACTTTATCCTGCTGCTCTCAACTGCTGAGACCGGCTCCTGGCGCTCTCTCTCTCTCTCTCTCTCTCTCTCTCTCTCTCTCTCTCTGTCTATTGTGCACTCTCTCTCTCTCTCTCTCTCTCTCAGCTATTCTGCCTCAGGCACTAGTTGGAAAGCGACATGGACGACATAAACTCAACAAGCTGCTTCTGTTGGGAGAGAGGGAGGGAGGGAGGGAGGGAGGGAGGAAGGGAAGAAAAGAAAACACTGAGAGGCAGAAGAAGGAAACAAAGGAAGAAAAGAAAGAGAGAACAACAGAAGGGATTTGCATTGCCAATCCCCCGGGGGGGAAATGTTAGGTTTTGCGTGTTACAACTTGTTGGGTAACTGAAGGTTTTGTGTGAAGTGATTCTTGTGTCGTGGGAAGTGTAAGGTTTCGGTGTTGTCAGCGCTCAAAGGAGAGGAGCTGATTTTTATCTGTGAAGTCAGGCATGTTCCCTCCGTCCTCCGTCCTCCGTCCATCGCCTCCCTCTCTTCTGCGACAGGAGCGTTCACCTCACAGCAGGGGGGGTGTAGTTCTGTAGCAGCACAGCTATTACCCGGGTCCGACTGGCAGCGAGCCACAACGGGCTTCTTTTTAAAGGGTCACTTCACTCAAATCACATATTTAAAAGTCGTTTGTTGGGTATTTTGTGTAATATTTTTCCCGTAAATAACAATTACTACAAAGTTCTTGTCTCATTGACTACGATGGAGTATTAGGGCCACATTGAGGGGAACAAAAATCAGAGATTTCGAGAATAGCGTCATAATATTACGAGAAAAGAAAATTGTTATTTAATGAGAATAAATTCATACTATTTGAAGAAAAAAAAGTCCTAATATTACAAGAATAAAGTCATAACTTAACGAGAAAAAAGTCGTAGTATTACGAGAATAAAGTTTTTTGTCATGTAAACTTCTGACTTAATATTATATTATGATATTACGACTTTTTATCGTAAACTTCTGACTTTATTCTCGTAATATTACGACTTTTTTTTATTGTAAACTTCTGACTTTATTCTCATAATATTAAAAAAAATTCTCGTTAATTTCTGACTTTATTTTCATAATATTAAAAAAAAATTCTTGTAAACTTCTGACTTTATTTTCTTAGTATTACATTTGTTTTCTCGTAAACTTGTGACTTTATTCTCATATCTTCTTTGTTTCCAGTGCACTTTTACTTGTTTTTCTTTTTTATTTCCTAGAAACAGGTGTCAATATGTTGACGGCTGAATGATGCAGATCATACTCCTTTTATAAAAACAAACAATGCTTGATTCCTCAAACACACAGCTGAACTCACGAGTACAGTCAGTTATTCCCTCAGTTATATGTATATATATATATATTTTTAATATGATAAAACTTGTTGCAGAAGTCTATAAGTAGTTTTTGGTCGCTTTGTTCTACTTTGTTTCGCTCAACAGCTGCTCTCAGGCCTTGTTTGTTTTATAGTGATTTCTCAGCGGCGTGCGGTGAGCGCCTATAAAAGCTGAACAACACTGTAGGTGGTTGGAGAAACAGGCCACAATCAGATAACCTCCAACGAAGGCAACGCTATGCAAATCATGCAACACACACTACATGCACTACATGCATACATACACAAGGTCAGGTTCCACACGGGTGCAGTCAGCTGCACATAAGCTAAGTGTGTGTTTAAGTAGATGAGACTGATGTGGAGGCAGCGATAACCTTGACTGGTTCCTATTGTTCTTGCTAAGACGCTGGAAGCATTGTTTAAAAAAAAAAAAAAAAAACATTGTGCTTGTAAAACACACACACACACACCTTGAAGCATTCCTGGCTGTCAGCGGCTCTGAGCATCGCTGAGATTCAGTGCATACCTCTGCATTGGGTGACACATACACACAGAGTCAGTGCAGTGCGTGTGAAAGCCACCTGTGGCAGCTCTACAGTCCAGTCCTCTGTGGAACGTAGAGGGGGGACCCAGGAATAACTCGCCGTGGGACAGAACTCGCCCCCCGCCCGTCACATAATCAACCCCTCGCTGATACTGGCGGTGGCCGCTGCAGTGTTGGCTAAACAGTTTCTCACCTCTCCATCTCCATCCTCATTCCTTTCTCACACCTGAAAATAGCCATCAGACAGGATTAAGGCCTTTAAACACCGGGGTGTGACGAATAAACCGCACGCAAATGCGCCTGCGAATATTATATGTCTAGGGCTTTTATGATACCCCCCGCAACAACGTAGTCGGGGATATATAGCGCTCCGCATGTCCCTCCTTCCGTCCATTCCTGTTTCACACTTTTGTTTCCGGAGCAGAACTCCGAAACTATTTAACTTAGGAGCTTCAAAGTTGGTGTGATGGTTGACAGTGTGGTTTAGTTGTGCCTTTTGTGGGTTAGAAGTCCAGGGTGCCCAAAAGCTTTGACATTTTGCCCAAAAACTGTGATTTTTTTCGACATAAGTTTTAATTTTATTAGTATAAACCGGCGCAAGGGGCTCAATTTTTCCAGTTTTCTAGAGGGCGCTATTGAACCATTTTGCAACACCCAAGCTTGAGACTCTTAAAATATCAAATTTTTCACCGCGTCTGATAAGTGTGCCAAGTTTTACAACTTTTTGAGCATGGGAAAGGCCTCAAAAAGGCAATTCATTTGCATGAAAAAGAAAAAGAACAATAATTTCTACAGTTTCAATAGGGCCTTCGCTGGCTCGACGTTGTCGGTGTTCGGGCCTCAATGAAGTGGTTAAAACCTGGAGAGCATCAACAAGACAGACCATATTTGTCTTCTACTTTCCTGAGGAAGGTGAGCTAATAACAAGCTAGACCGTGCTCAATAGACTGATTCCATTAGTTCCAAATAGGGCAAAACCTTTGGCCCTACTTCAGTAGGGGTCAAGCAGTGAGCGGGGGGGGGTATGTGAGCCATGGTCACCTTGTTGTGAAAGGTAGTAAAAGGAGTAATAAAGTTTGCTGTCGTATATCGCCAAGAAGTGAATGTCAATTGTTCGTTCCGTTGCAACATCAGCGCCCAGCAGCAGAGCTACGCTTCTGCCATTTTGGACTGTCTCTTTGCTTCTATACTCTTGATTCGGACGACGAAGCCTCTGTGTTGTTGTTTTATCAATAAAGGTGCAACTTAATAAGTACCGCACAACGTGATTGATTGATGCCTTTATTCATGTTGTGAAAGCTCAGAAAATCAAACCTGCTCCGAAAAAATAAGTACATTTTTCCGCCACACAATATTGTGTGTGAAAGTATTCATGATAAAAACAACAGTTCCAAAAAGAAATAATGACATGCGAAGTAATCGCACAAAAAAAAAGAAAAAACCCCGCCGTGTTACGGTCTTTTTTAGGCGATCAAAAATGTTGATGAACTGAAAACAGACTGTGAAAGGGTTAAAGTTGTAAGACGAAAACACGAACAACTCCCAGACCGGACAACGTCACAAGGTAGCCCCGCCCTAAAGCATTCCCTGCTTTATGGTCTATCTGACTCTAAATGGGACCATCATTTACTAAATGAACATCATGCTGTATTGAAGAAGACTTGAAACTAGAGATTGAGACCATAAACTCATGTTTACAATGTTTACTGAGGTAATAAATCAAGAGAGAAGTAGGCTCATTTTCTCATAGACTTCTATACAATCAGACTTCTTTTAGCAACCAGAGGAGTCGCCCCCTGCTGGCTGTTAGAGAGAATGACAGTTTAAAGCGCTTCACTTCTCAGACCTGGAGGTTGCCGCCTGTTACAGATCCTTTCGGGTGTGCTGATATTTTATTTTATCAGTGTTTTGTAAACAGCATTTAGATCACGGGAGAGTTTTTCTTTTTGTTTAGGAAATTTCAATTTTGGCCTGAAAACAAGATTTTGGCCCGAACACACACACACACACACACACACACACACACACACACACACACACACACACACACACACACACAAATAACTGAGTGTGATATCGTGTTCAAAGTCAACAGTAGTCGAGCAGGTGGCATCCAATGAGTCTGAGTGCTGTTGTCCCCCCCCCTGCTTGCAGCTGTATTTAATGTGCCACCCGGCTGTTTAGTTACCATCAGCTGTGTGAAATGTTCTTTTATTATGATTCAGAGTTTGAATACACACACATACACACACATTCACACACATTCACACACATTCACACACAGTCCGTGCAGGTTTTAGAGCTCTGGCAGACAGGTGGCTTTGTGTTGAAATGCAGTAGCAACAGTGTGTTATGCGTTTGGCAGAACGCTGGCATTTTTTTTTCTTCATGTTGCCTGGTTGTCGGAGAGCGCCGTGCCAAACTCCATGAAGCTGTTAAATGAATGTGGCTCTCCTTATTGGTGACGGTTGCACACCGTGTTTCTTCTACTGCAGAGCAGGAAGTAACAAGCAGTGTGAAAGTTGATTAAAAATAATTAAAAGTGGATCATCTTCATCCTGATGGTTAATTAGTTTGTTTTTTTACTGGGTGATAATTTAGTTTACTGTAGGGATAAACTGATGAACCGATCTGATACCAATGTTTTTTTTTGTATTCTCTTCAGCATTTCATCACGCTGTCTTTGAATGAGCACAAATTCAATCATACAAATTTATGAAACAACCTTTAATATAACCTTTCATGTGAAAAAGATTTTCTTCAAAAGCCTTTTCAGCTGCTATAAAACAACCTCCTCAATGAGAAGAATGTTTCAGTACTTACACAGCCCAACGGAAATATTTGTTTTGTGAAACATAATTTAAATGTAAAAGCGATTAGAAACATCAGCAGTGTGTCTCACACGTAGACTTTACTTGGACGGGCCGCCCATGGATATATTTGGTGACCCATTTTAGCATTTTTTATTCTGTATCTGTCAGAGAGATCAATGCCTTCCGCAATCAAATAGTGGACTAGTAGCTGGACGGATCCACGGAGAATAGGGTGACCGGATCCCCACAAATCAAATGTGGGACAAAGAGTATGTTTGTGTGGGACAATGTGGGACAACGTTACCAAGGCTGAGAGGTCTATCTAACTTAAATAATAAACATTTCTATTCTGCCCCTTAACTCGTAACATCTCTATGCTTTAATATCCGGATGCGTCCAGAGATCGGCACATCTCTTTTTGAGCCACACGTTTCTTCGTTTCGAGACTCACATGAACTGTGTCGCTTTGTGTCGTATTCCCTTCGTGTGAAATTGAAAACTAACCAGCAAATTTCACAAAAAAACTCTGAGCATCGCCTTCGACCAGCTTATAAATACTTATGAGTAGTGTCACAGTCTTTGTTGTAGCTGCTCTTCCTTTTCTTTGTGGTAGTTTCCATCATATTACGGCTAAATCTGCACAGCTTGTGACTTTGCGGTGATTCGCAATTTTCCCCGTTGGGCGTAGCGTAGCAAAGACGGTGGAATGTTAACAGCGTGTCACACAGCGCCGTGATGACGGCCTTCCCGGCCTTCTTCACAGCCGTTGAATAAAGCATCTGTCCTGCAGCGGTTTGACTTTTGAAAACTAGAGCCGATGAAAATGTGGGACGTCGTCTCAATATGTGGGACGTGGGTTTAAGGGATAAAAAATGCTGTGCAGTCCCTCGTAAAGAGGGACACCTGGTCACCCTAGCGGCGGAGCAGCGGGACTACGATGCGGCGGCCTCGACGTGCTGCTTCAATCTGCTCACCCGGGACTGGATCCCGATACGGGGGACAGATTGCTGCACGGCACCCCTCTTGTTGGACTGACAGTCCTCTAGTGACACATTACGCACACGCGAGGTTCGTTCCCATCCGGACCGCAGCGATTATTTTAAACTCCGTGTCAAGCAATAATAAATCTGCATTCTGGGTTTGTCACACCACAGAAACATGTGTTACTAACCACCCAGCCAAACTTGAATGATTCAAAAAATCGCCAAGTATGTAAAATTAGCTTTCACAATCATGTAAAAATCAGCAGTATTCTCTGCTCGGAGACGCTGGGGGGCGTGTCCGCTGAAGGCGCCGGAACCTGAAACCTCTCTTAATACATCCATGGCTGAAACCACACCAACCACCGGGGAAGGTGCAGGACCGGATTCCCTCAGTAGCGGCGAGCGATGAGGGAACAGACCAGCGCCGGATCGCCGTCCGACGGGCTGATTGGGGAAATGGGGCCTGAGTCCTTCTGATCGAGGCTCAGCGCGTGGACGGTGTGAGGCCGGTAACGGCCCCCGTCGCGCAGTCTGCCCGGGGGATTCAATTCGGCGGGCTAGGGACGGCCGCTCGGTGTGGGAGGATCCCCTTGCGCATTTCTTCCGGTCGGCTTGGAAAGGCTCGGGTCTCGGGTGGCACGCAAGCCACGAGCTTTACAGCGCCACGCCGGGGCCGTGGACAAAGTGCTTACAGTAAGAGTTTACAGAAAGAGAATAAATATAAATGGGACATTACTAATATCTGTTGTCTTAATGGTGCAGAGTAAAATGTAATTAGAAAGTAAGATTGTTTGGAGGTTTTTGTCTCATGTCATGAATAACACCATCACTTTGCATAATTCCTGCAGACAGTTTCATGCTGTTTCACTGACTGACAGTTGGTGACGGACCACAGCCTTCCTTGAACTCATCTTTTGTTTAGATCTTATTGACGCACACCTATAAAGTTTTGTGACCGCATTATACACCGTTGTGACGTGTGACGTATTCGAAACCTCCTCTGTGGTTGTTCCTGCTACTGTTTGGTGTCTCCAAGACCACATTTTTGATGTGATGACTCACAGGTTGTCGCCGCCGGTATCAGTGCTAGCTACTGTAACAAACACGGATGTAAACACAGTCTCAGTCGGTGTAAACCACAAGCTTTGCATTTGAGGAAGGAAATGCAATAAACACGTTTTTGTCCGGCCTCCAGGACACACAAACAAACACACACACAATAGTGGTTTGGTGGGAAACAACGAAAGTAAACAGAACTGTTTACTCACAATAAAACTTTAATTCTAAGTTTTCATTGCAGAAGAATAAAAGGTTGATTTTGCGTTGAGCTGTCACTCACAGACGCAGTCAATCAGAGTGTGCGCCGCTCGCCGATGGTTCAGTCCAAAATGTTTGTCTCCCGTCACTCTTGTTTTTGAAGACACTTTTTGTTGTTGCGCTACTTGATTTATCACTTCCTGCGTGGAGGCAGATTTCCAGCAGTGACCACAAAGAGGTGGAATTCACTGCGTGTCAGCTGATAGAAGACGAGGTGGTCTTTACTGTTTGTGATTTAGGCTCTGTTTTTTGGTGCAGCTTTAAACACACACACACACATGCATATACATCAGTGAGGTTTGGAGCCTTGGACCCTGGCAGACAGGTGGCTTTGTTCGGAAACACAGTATGCAGGCTGGGAGAGCTGGGTGGAGGGGAGGGGGGGGGCTCTAATCATTATTATGCTTTCCGCAGAACGGTGGCGCTCCGCATTTTTTTGCCGTGTTCCCGAGTTGGTCGGCACATTCCGCTGGCATTGTTATCCGGCCTGTTTCCTGCGGCCGGCGGCTTTTGTCAGCCTCTCCCCCATTGTCCCGGCTTCCTTTGTTCCCCGGCTCCAACAATGGCTTTTTTTTTTCTGCCTCTTAATATATATGTGCACTTTTTGCCCTTGTGTGTTCTGTTTGTTTTGTTCTGCTGTCTGCTGTGTTTTTCTTTCCTCCTGCTGCTGCAGAGCTGGGAAATAAAACACACACACACACACACGCACACCAGCCTGAGTTGATATGTTCAAGTTCACTGTGGTTCAAACCTCTCTCACTCAACCTGTCCTCTCTTCCTTTCTCTTCCTTTCTCCCTCACTGAGGCGTTGTCTGTCTCCCTCCCTCTACAGCCTCCTATTATTCACTGTCACACACACACTTACACACTTACACACACACACACACACACACACACACACACACACACTCTTAGACAATAAGCCCGGCAGTGACTTCAGCCGGTGGCAACACAACCACCCGCTAACCTTTGACCTTGACTTCAGCAGCGACCTAAAGCAGCGGCTCTCAATCATTGAAACGGAAACATCAGACACCAGAGACGCTCCATGTGAAGACGTTTTCATAAATTTGAGATGCACCGATTCGACTTATCCAGTCCCGATACCAGATAGTGATACCTGGGCTTTGGGTATCGTCCGATACTAGGGATGCTTATTTTGAAAAATGTTCTTAACCGATAACCGACCCTCGTTAACCGATTATTAACCGTTAACCGACATTTGTGTCCCGCATGCAGCGGTACGCCAGCTGCAGTGTATGAGCACAGCAGACAACTGAGTCTCCAGTTCACCGTCTGGGAGCGTTATCTTAGCAGCCAGCCACTTTCCCAGTAAAAGTTTCCACCACACATTTAGTTTAGTTTAGCAGGTTATCAGCTGTGTGTCTGCCCGGCGTAACGATACTCTTTCTGTCCAGATTAACGATAGCGATTATCCAACAAACAGTGTGTGTATTTGTGCTACGTTAGCAGCGTTGCCGGTGGCTCCGTGCCCACTGTAGTCTCACACATACGGTCTGTCAGTGCGGCATAACTTCAGCGAGTTTCCGCCAGACTCTGTGTGTGTTGTTGGTGGCGTTATAGCTGTGAACGTAGGTGTAGCAGAGAGTGTGTGTTCACTTTCTTTGTCGTGAATGCTACGAGGCTACAACTCCTCCGCTCAGCGAGCTATAGACGGGAACCAACGCCAGCTCAGACTCTCTTAAGGTGGACCAGCTTTTCTCCTTCAAGTGACGAGTTTTTCTCAGGTTTTTAATTAATTATTAACATTTCTTTTAACCGTTTGACAGATAGCGTTAATCGGTTAAAACGCTTAATGTCGGTTAACAGTTAAAAGGTTAATTATTAACATCCCTATCCGATACCAGTGTTTAATTAACAAGCTGTATGCCTCACTGTGTGGAAGGGACTGGGATCATTGTTTTATGTGTAAGGCAACATCAGGCTGGACTTAAACATTGCTTTCCTAAATTTTTAAAACAAAATGTAACAAATAAAAACATAGATATAAATTTACTGAATTGTTATTTATCATTAAAATAATAAATCATGCACCAGCAACTTGGTAAAAAATCTTCAGATTAAAAGGAATTGCAATTCAGGTGTAAACCTTTTTAATGCAGAAACAAATTGGTCAAAAGTATATAATGTATATAGTATATAAGTTGAATTTATCGGCCCCATTGTCACTGATATCCGATCCAGTTAAATGAGTCGGTATCGGTCCAGCCCTAATCATTGGAATCACCTGTCTTATAGCTCTTCCTAACATACAGCGCCCGAGCCAACTTTGGTTAAAGGAGCACAAAAAAATTGTCCAGACATACCACGAGCGATTTCACTTCCCATTACACAGAGAGAGAGTGATTTATGTCGGTTACTGCAAGTGTCGATTTTGAACAATTAAAACAGGTTGGAGGTGGAGCAGGTGTGCGAAACTTTGCATGCATAGAGCCAAAGAGAGCGTGTTTTCAATCAAGCGTCACGTCACTAGGCCTATTCAGAGACGCACCGAGCAGGTTAGGTTCGCTCATTTGCATCACGTTCAGTTTGGAAGAGGTGTCATGCATTCTGTAATTGGGAGGATTTGCAACACTAAATTACAGAAAAAGATGAAATTTAACTGCAGCAAATTCTTAAATATTTAACTGTAGAGAGAACCAGGTCTTTATTTGAAACAAGTTTATATTAGAGTTCACATGAGATACTTTAGTTTTGTGTGTATTTTGGCGTTCCTTGTAGACAAAAGTGGTAGAGCTTCTGAGCACCAGACTCCCTTTAGAAAACCTCGAATTTTCCTGCAGCAGGGTCTGACAGTGTGCCCCGCTCAGTCCTGGTTCTGGTTCTCCCGTGCCTCCCTCCCCTCCAGCGGGCCCAGTAATACGGCCTGGGCGTCCAGCAGCGTGGTGTCGGTGCCCAGCGGGGTGAAGCTCTGCTCCTGGCCGGAGGAGGAGCCACTGCTGCCGGGCGCCGAGCTTTCCACCTCCCGCCAGAAGCCGGTTTTGGGTCTGTCCGCAACGCCATTATCAGGACAAAAGTTTGTCCAATGCTTCGGTTAATGACCAAATACCTACAAAATGAATAATAATAATAACAATAATAATACATTTCATTTATATAGCGCACTTTAATATACATCAAATCTCAAGGTGTTTCACACAAAACAATCACAATACAGTGTTAAGACAATTTACGCAAGAAAAATGCAACTAAAAGCAATGAAATAGGATAAATAAACAAAACATTAAGGCATTCCCATCCGCCTCAGCTGCACGTTCATATTTTGTGCCAATCATCAAATGTTAGCACCTTAATATGCCGAACTAAGATGGTGAACATGGTAAACATTGTACCTGCTAAACATCAGCATGTTAACATTGTCATTGTGAGCATGTTAGCATGCTAGCTTAGCATAGCTGTAGACTCGAGTCATGTCCACCGAGTCAACCGGTTCGTTTCCAAAAAGCTGTTTTAACTTGTTGACCTTGCAGCGGTGAAACAGACCGATACGGAGACGAACAACTGCAGGAATGAGCCTGCATTATCATTAAGTGTTCCTGTTGTTCTATTGATCGCTGCTCTTTGCTGCAATTATAACACTACCGAACAAAGATTGTCATGGCAAGTGCCCAAACCTCACCACACCCAAATGACACCTTTTGTGTTCTTGTTTGTCTTCCGACAGAATGGTTGAGCCCAGCCCTCCGGCACTGCACCTCCTGTCTGCCGGGGATGCCGGCATGGCGTGCGTTGGTGTCAAAGTAGAGCAGGAAGAGTCCGGAGTCATTACCAACGCTGAGCCTCCCAAGAGGTGTCCCTCACGCGATTGGTCAGGGAATCATCCACTGGAGGCTCGCCAGTTGACCCCACCGCTCTCCCGCTCCCCTTCGGTAAGAATAAAGCATGACGGAGTGAGAACGGTTGTTGACAGGCGTGTTAGGAATTGTCAGTCACAGATTGATATGTCAGACTTTCCCTGCTCCAATGCTTCGTCTCTTTCTGTTCCCTGACAGGAGGGCTCTCCAGGTAAGGAGCTGTCTCACAGGCAAAGCCCCATGGGCCTGAAGGACGCCAGGACACACGACAGACTGGAAGGACAATCCAGCTTCAAAGAAGGTCCGTCTGAACTCTTCACACAGTCTGTCATTCACTTCCTGCTCTGCAGTATCAAGACTAGTGTTGATAGAGCTGCCAAGTAATCTCACTCAGACTGGCAAAAGAAGCTGTCCTCGTATCGATCGTTTAATGACCGGCACTTTGTGCGCAATATAAAACTGAACAATATCTCCTGTTATTCAAAAGAAGAAGCAGAGCTGTGCAGATTGAGTGTTAAATCTGTCCCACACTGTTTTCATCAGTCAACTTGTTTTGAATATTTTGACGGAATAATCTTAACCCCCAGGGGTTTACGAGCTTTTTACCAGAGTTCTTTTTAATATTCAGTTTACAAGCATCCATTAGTGAAGGGCCAAAGTGAAAAACAATTTTCGTCTAGCCTTTTCATTAATGATTCATAATTAGAAATAAATGCTTTCATAAATACTAGGGGTAATTATGGTTTTCCTGGGCGGCAACCTCTGGGTTCTGAGAAGTGAAGCCAATGCTGAAGTGCCTTAAACCTGCATTCTCTCTAACAGCCAGCAGGGGGCGACTCCTCTGGTTGCTTAAAGAAGTCTGATTGTATAGAAGTCTATGAGAAAATGAGCCTACTTCTCACTTGATTTATTACCTCAGTAAACATTGTAAACATGAGTTTATGGTCTCAATCGCTAGTTTCAAGTCTTCTTCAATACAGCATGATGTTCATTTAGTAAATTATGGTCCCAATCAACTTTCTTTAATGAACATAACTCGTCAGTGGGAGGGCAAACAGTTGTTTGACCACAGTGAATATGTTGTTTTTGAAAGGCTAAACGCCAACAACTATCCATTGAAGCAGAATAATTCGTTAGATAAAAACAATTTGTGAATTTTGGAAATGATTACAACTATCTTTTTTCAATACATTTTGACTTTTGGACTTTACAACAATTTTAGTTATACCTCTGAGCAGACAAATCCTCGCGCACCCCCTGAGATCTTTGGCGCCCTCTTAGGGGGGGCCCACACGTTGGGCATGATGTTCATTTAGTAAATTATGGTCCCATTTGGAGTCAAATAGACCATAAAGCAGGGGATGATTTAGGGCGTGGCTACCTTGTGATTGACAGGTCGCTACCACGGCGTTGTCCGGTCTGGGAGTTGTCCGTGTTTTCGTCTTACAACTTTAACCCTTTCACAGTGTGTTTTCACTTCATCAAAGTTAATTGCAATGTTTCCGTCGCCTAAAAATGTCTTATTCAGCGTTCGGGTGTACTTAGTTCCAACCTCTCGCGTCACGTCTGGTTGCAAAAAAACAAGATGGCGACGACCAAAATGCTGAATTCAAGGCCTCAAAACAGCAGTCCACAAACCAATGGGTGATGTCATGGTGACTACGTCCACTTCTATACTCCTATACAGTCTATGGGTTTACCATGTTCACAACTATTGAATGAATTGCAATCAAATTTGGTTCAGACATTCATGGTCTACTACTGACCCTGTATGGATAGTGGACAGTAGTTGCCAGTGTCAGCTATGACACCTCCAGGGTGACGGACCAGTGAAGGCTGCTGTTTTGGAGCAGCAAAGAAGAAGAATTGATTTCCAGTAAAACAAATCAACTTTTTTCTGGGTTAATAAATGATGATATCGGATCGGTGCACAGACTGGCGTACTCGGCGATACCTGATCCCCAATTATGGGCAGTGCTGGAAGCATTTCCGATACTGGTATCGGTAACTATTGGATGGATCATCATCAGGTGATTCGGGTCTGAGCATTTGATTTATTGATCATTGTTGGGACGTTTAGAGCAGATAGATAGATAGATAGATAGTTGTACTTTATTGATCTCAAATTAGGAAATGATGTTGTTGTGTTACAGCAGTAGGTTATCCAGGTGATACACAGGAACAGTAAATACACAACAAATAAACATATCAACATTAGAGATAAATATCTGTCGTATACACAATATGAAGAATATATTAGAATAGACTATAAAAATACCAGACTACTACAGCCAACATATAAAATATAAACATAGAATAACCCACTATATACATTAGCAAAGTGCGCAATAACAGACTATATACATTAGCAAAGTGCGCAATAACATACTATATACATTAGCAAAGTGTGCAATAACATACTATATACATCAGCTAGTGTGCAATAACAGACTATATACATTAGCTAGTGTGCAATAACAGACTATATACATTAGCAAAGTGCGCAATAACATACTATATACATTAGCAAAGTGTGCAATAACATACTATATACATTAGCAAAGTGTGCAATAACATACTATATACATTAGCAAAGTGTGCAATAACAGACTATATACATTAGCAAAGTGCGCAATAACATACTATATACATTAGCAAAGTGTGCAATAACATACTATATACATCAGCTAGTGTGCAATAACAGACTATATACATTAGCTAGTGTGCAATAACAGACTATATACATTAGCAAAGTGCGCAATAACATACTATATACATTAGCAAGTGTGCAATAACATACTACATACATTAGGCAAGAGTGCAATAACATACTATATACATTAGCAAGTGTGCAATAACATACTATATACATTAGGCAAGAGTGCAATAACATACTATATACATTAGCAAGTGTGCAATAACATACTATATACATTAGCAAGTGTGCAATAACATACTACATACATTAGGCAAGAGTGCAATAACATACTATATACATTAGCAAGTGTGCAATAACATACTATATACATCAGCTAGTGTGCAATAACATACTATATACATTAGCAAGTGTGCAATAACATACTATATACATCAGCTAGTGTGCAATAACATACTATATACATTAGCAAGTGTGCAATAACATACTACATACATTAGGCAAGAGTGCAAGTTACAGTTTTTGAAAAAAATCACCAACTCTGGCTTTAACTTTGATCAAATCAATGAAAACTGCAGTTGATGCACTTTTTTAATGTTGTAGAAGAGGTTGTTTGTAAAGCGCTCGCTATCATGAGAGACTGTAAACTGACTTGTATTTGGATCTGCACTTAATTCACCTCAACAAGTACTCACCATTCACCTCAATATTGTATTTGAAACATCGGTATCAGTCTCCTCTCTGCACACATATACTCACATCTATACAATTTTCTCACCGAGCAGACTTTGACGACTCCATATCGTACGTGTTTAAGTGCACTACGTTCTGCTGCTATTCAGCATTAAACAATGCAGTCTGCTGGAGATCGATGCGTAGAAGTGACAGTTTGTCTAGCGAGGCGAGGCGAGGGTGTTGTTTTGGTTCCTGAATGGGTTCGTTTGGTTTTTTTTGTCTGAGTTTGTTCAATCCCTCACATGTGGAGTAAAAAGGCTGCTCTCCGAGCTGCTCCCGAGACTCTCCCTGCCCTCCAGTCTTTCACCAGCCTGCACTCCTCGCCTTACATTTTTTCTCAAATTCTCTCCACCGGCTGACCTTGGATTGTTCTCTGTCCAAATATCGATCCACTCAAACACTCAAAAACTTCTCCCGGAGACACACAAACAACCTCTGCCCTCCGGCACCTCAAATGTCTTCTTCAATCAATGCCATTAGGAAGGCAAAGGAGAGGGCTGAGAAAGTAGTTTGGCGTCAGATGGAGTTTATTTGACAGAAAATATTTTTTCACGCCATCTAGTGCAGCCCAGTGTGGCTCTGCTGAGTACCTGTTGTGTCCTGTTAACAGTAATGCCTACCATTGAGAAGCTGCTGAATGCTGACTGGAAGGAGAAACTTCTGGATAAAAGCACAGTGGGGGCAGGACAACTGAAAGGTCAGCTTTCAAACACTACTAACACATTTATATACCATTTATATCCCACTTATACACCATTATTTCCAACACATTACTATGTGATTGTGCAAATATCTGCCATATTTCTTTCATCGGCCATGATCCTCATCTGCTTTGTTAACTGGAAAAATGTTATACAACACATTTCAAAAAGATACCAGGCTGTTTGCAGTAATTTGGTACACCACTGCTCGGATAATTTTGCTGTCAAAATTGTTGGTTTCCTCTGGTGTTCCTTCTAAAATCAGAGTAAGTTGGGACAAAAGAAACAAACAAAAAGACACATCTGGAGGAGACAGAAGCAGGAGGACATGGCGAGCCAAATTATATGTATTATCACCAGGCGGCAGACGTTCAGATGTCCGGAGGGACGCGGATGCGATCGTCCCAGTGTCGCAAACACACTTAGTGTGGGGTTTGCTGTTATCTAAGTATCTCTGTTTAGTTTGTTGTCCTCGCTTGTACTTTTAGCAAGTTGTGACAAATACATCAGTAATATAATAAAGATGGTTTCCTCTTGTTAGAAGAAACCAAATAGTCCTTGTTGTTGTTTTGCTGAATGAAATCGAGGAGGAACGTTTCAACCCAGAAAAAGCTTTTGTATGATGTTTATAATAAGATTATGATAACTAGTATCTAGTACAGAATGTAGAGTTAGAAACTGAGGGAATATCTCTTAAGCTGCTAAAATGCTCCTTTATGTTCTATATAGCTAGTCTCTAATGGTACGTGTCCACAGGATCCATGCTTCCCATTCATTTTAAGCAGCTGTGCAATGCATTCTGGGTTAGCTTGGCGACACAATTTGAGAGAGACGAAGCGTCACGACGGCCGTTCCTCATTTGCATAAAGTTGAGGTCTAGTCTGCTTTATGCAAATCACAGGCGTCTGACACGTCTGGAAACTCCCGAGAAACTTTTAAACTAAACGTTGTCGATCCAAAATAAAGACGAATCAGTAACTGCACGACTTATTTAACGTTAACGTTGGCTGATAGCAGGAGGAGAGCTAGTTAACGTTGGCTGATAGCAGCCGGCGGGCAGCACACAGTGGTGGAAGAAGTATTCAGATCTTTTACTTGAGTAAAAGTAGCAATACTACGGTGTACAAAATACTCTGTTACAAGTAAAAGTCCTGCATTCAAAATCTTACTGAAGTAAAAGTACAAACGTAGCTTCTATTAGCTTCAAAATATACTTAAAGTACCAAAAGTAAAAGTTTATTACACAGCTACTTAATTAATAAATCAATAATTTGATACATAAACAGTTCACCAGAGTCCGACATCAGAACTTGGCCCATAGCAACAGTCTGTTATACATAGCAACAGTCTGCTATACGTAGCAACGGTCTGTTATACATAGCAACAGTCTGCTATACGTAGCAACGGTCTGTTATACATAGCAACAGTCTGCTATATGTAGCAACGGTCTGTTATAAAGAAATATCAGACCGTAGAATGCCGTGATTAACCAATCAGAATCAAGTATTCAAGTATATATATAAGTGCTGAAGCAGTTTTTGGAGAGACCTGACCCTCTGACCCCCCTCCAGGTACCCCCGAGGCTCTGGCAGAGAAGGAGCTCCAGCTGCTGATGATGATCAACCAGCTGAGCGGTCTGAGGGAGCAGCTGCTGGGAGCTCACTCCGAGCAGAGGAACATGGCCGCCCTGCTGCTGGAGAAACAGCAGCAGCAGATGGAGCTGGCCCGACAACAGCAGGAACAGGTACCGATCGCAGAATCACACCACAATCCACATGTGTACAGTGAAGCGCAGTTAGTTGTTGGGGGTTCAGATTGAGTTCCCTGATTGATGATGGTCACCTCCACTGTGTGCACTCGTGTCTGTTGGGCCACATGCTTACGATTAAGGATGCACCGATACCATTCTTTCTCAGACCGAGTACAAGTACAAGTACTTACATTTGGGTACTCGCTGATATGGAGTACCGATACAACGACTTCTCTTTGCCAAAGTGACACACGGCAGGCTGGGGAGCCGGATACGAGGCGGTGCGCCGCGACCGGTTCTAGGATGGCTTAGAAAGGCTCGGGGTGAAGATGCTTCCCGGGGCCGTGGCCAAAGTGCTCACTGCGCCCTCTCTCCCCGCCGGGGAGGGACAGGGCCCCCTGCTCCCGGTATGACTGTCAACCGGGGCGGACTGTCCTTAGTGCGCCCCAACTGCGTTGTTCCCCGAGTGCGGGGCTCGGCCCACGTAAAAGGCGCCAGGGGTCTGCAGCGATGTTGGCAACCCACCCGACCCGTCATGAAACACGGACCAAGGAGTCTAACGCACGCGCGAGTTAGAGGGCTGCAAGCAAAACCCCTTGGCGCAATGAAAGTGAGGGCCGACGCAAGCCGGCTGAGGTGGGATCCCGGCCTCGCGGGGTCGGGCGCACCAACGGCCCGTCTCGCTCGCACCGTCGGGGAGGTGAGGCGTGAGCGTGTGCAATAGGACCCCGAAAGATGGTGAAGAGAGTTTAACGTCACGCCGCCGTACAGTGGTATCGGTGCTGTTGTATCGGAGCCGTTTTGCGAGTACGAGTACATGAGCACGTATCGGACCCTATACCCGATACTGGTATGATGATGATGTCTTGTGTTCTCAGATCGCCAAGCAGCAGCAGCAGCTCATCCAGCAGCAGCACAAGATCAACCTGCTGCAGCAGCAGATCCAGGTCAGCTCCACCTCGTGACCTTCAGACGGCTTCACGTGCAGCATTACTAGCATAATGATTACAAATGAGACGTTGAACTTTTCTGTAAGGATGCATTTGTCCTCTGCCTCGTCCCAGCAGGTGAACATGCCCTACGTGATGATCCCGGCTTTCCACCCCAGCACCCAGTCCCTCTCGGTCTCCTCCGAATCCCAGATGACCCAGATGACCTTACCGCTGCAACCGATCCCCTGCAAACCAGGTCAGTCACCAAGCTAGCAGAGAGCTTCCAGCTTTGGGAGGAGTTGGCTTTAAGACACACCGGCTCCCAGATAAAAACATTGTTCTTCATGAACTGGTCAATTTTGAGTTTTTGGGCTATTTTGCTTCCATAACATCAGACTAGTTTCAGACTAGTGGAAAGAAAACATCCAAAATACACATTTAGGTGTTTATTTCACTACTATTTCTATTTCTATTTGTAGATTTCTCCTAAATTCACCAAAAGTCATCATTAGATAATGCATCATTTGCATATTTAAACATTCAGATTTCTGTGCTGGAAAGTCATGCAAATTAGCACATATTTGATAAGGTAAAACCTCATTTGCATATTTAAACATAACATTTTAGTAGAGTAAGTAATCAGCTGGGGAAGTTTCATGCTGATATCTATAAGTAATTTTTTTTTTTACCCTATTCACCTGATATGTCTCCTCTTAAAGTCAATTGAATAAATATATTTACATTTATTCTTTATTATTCGCAAATAAATCACACATTCTTTTCTGTTCAAAATGTACCTTAAAGGGAGATTTGTCAAGTATTTAATACTCTTATCAACATGGGAGTGGGCAAATATGCTGCTTCATGCAAATGTATTTATATATATTTAGCATAACGGCTGTCAGTGCCCATTTTTTCCAAAATTTTGCGTATGTTTGGAGCGTTATTCAGCCTTCTTGTCGATAAGCTAGTATGACATGGTTGTAGTCATGGTAGTAAAGGATCGCTTAGGTTTTCTAGTTTCATATGATGCCAGTATCTTCACTCTAGCTTTAAAACTGAGCCCACTACTAAAAATCACAAGCTGCGTTAACGTGTTATTATTGTTAACTTTGACAGCTCTAATGAGAAGTGTTGTCTTCACCTTCATCCGGCAAAGCTTCGAATATGAACTATAAGATACCTCTACGCTCCGTCTGGGTGCTTGCGATCGAGATTCGTTCCATCAACTTAACTTTATTAACAACGTTAAATTAAATGGGGCTCAATAATGTTCCGTATTAAAATCTACATTCTGTGTCATCGTGATGTTTCTTTCCTTTTTGTCAGTTCTTTCAGAGCCTATTCTCACGCTCCCTGTTGTGAAGACAGAGTAAACACTGTGCTGTAAAGTTGTCCACACATCGCCGTCCACTGGGCAACGTCTTCCTTCTCACTTGTTTTTGGAGAGAAACTTAAACATATTCATGCACTTCAACTCAAGGCCTGTACTTTAAACGAAAGGCATCAGTGAGCTACAAACGCAGACTTCAAGTTGAACAATATGGTTGATAGTAGCTTTCACACACTTATGTTTGTACAGTTAGCAGGCTATAGAGGGGGCACGGCTTAGAAAGCAGCCGCTTTGTGCAGTTTTTGCTTTCACAAGTCTTAAAAGCTGTGCTCGTGGGTGACCTTGTCTTCTCTATCTTTTCAAACCTAAAAGACACAAGGCCAGTCTTTAAAACATTGTAGGCGGAATTTAAGGATAGACATTCATTTGCTTTCATGAAATGTGTGTGTGTGTGTGTGTGTGTGTGTGTGTGTGTGTGTGTGTGTGTGTGTGAGAGCTTCAGAGTGTTTTGACAGATGAATGTAAAAAAAGTTGTTGAAGGACTGTCGGGTTGTGTGGAAGAGGTCAGCTATAGCAGGAATGTGAGGCTGTGTTTTCTATGAAGGAATGAACGCAGTAATGGACTGATGAACTGTTTGATTTCATTTCAGTAGTGTCTTCTATTCGTTTCTTTATTTGCATAATAACTTCACCTGGACGTTGTATTTTGGGGATCTTCCCCAGAAGTCCAAACACAGCCAATAGGAGCGCTCTCTCTCTAAAATCACTAGGGATGCACCGATACCACTTTTTTTCAGACCGAGTACAATTACAAGTACTTACATTTGGGTACTCGAGTACCGATACGAGTACTTCTCTGTGCCTAAAGACCCTTGTTAACAGCCAGCTGGAGGGTGTGAGCGACACACAGCAGGCTGGGGAGTCCCGCATACGAGGCGCTGCGCCGCGACCGGCTCTAGGTCGGCTTGGAAAGGCTCGGGGCGATGGTGCTTCCCGGAGCCGTGTCACCGGGGCGGACTGTCCTTAGAGCGCCCCAACCACGTCGTGCCCCCAAGGCGGGGCTTCGCCCACGTAAAAGGCGCCAGGGGTCTGCGGCGATGTTTGCAACCCAGCCGACCCGTCTTGTATTACGGACCAAGGAGTCTAACGCATGCGCGAGTCAGAGGGTGCAAGCAAAAGTGGCGTAATGAAAGTGAGGTCTGGCGCCGATGCACCGATATTCGCTTTGTTGACTGCCATCAGCCTCATCTGCATATTAGATGACGTTCGCCGATGGCAGTGGTCGATGTTTATCTGTTGTGTCGCATCAATTTTGCGGCTAAATGTTGTGTTGATTATTTGCGGCCGGTCTTGGACGGTTGCAAAAAATATACTGCCTGCAGCCACTTGAAGGTACAATTTGAACAGATAAAAAATGTGATTGATGAGATGAATTTGTGATTCGATTGACAGCCCTAATATATATATATATATATATATATATATATATAATATATTTTGTTTGTATTTATTCATTCATTCATTCATATCATTTCAACAGGACAGATGTGATTGGCATGTTATGTGATTGGCTGTCCATTCACTCCGACCAAAGCAACAGCCAATCATAAACTGTGTGGCTATCAGCACTGATCTTTGCAATGAGGCTCATTTGCATAGAAAGGGACCAATTTTGCACCAAATGTCTGCACATTACCTCCTTTACAGATGTGCAAATAACACAGGAACACGAGACACTGTTTAATGGCCGCCTGTCATTATACTATAAAAAGCAGAAAGTTGATCAATGTTGCATGACATTTATATGTTTCCTTTTTCTAATATACTGTATGTGCTTTATTATTGTGATGGTTAAAATAGACTAAATGAAAAACGAAAGTATATATTACACAACAATGAGCTGCTAGCTGTACATTGTCCCGCTTGAGTCCGACATCAGAACTGCGCCCATAGCAACGGTCTGTTATACATAGCAACGGTCTGTTATACATAGCAACGGTCTTCTATAAAGACATAACAGACCGCAGAACGCCGTGATTGACCAATCAGAATCGAGTATTTAACACAGCCGTGTATTATACTATAAAGGAACTACGGTGTGTGTGTGTGTGTGTGCAGAAGGGTCACTGACATTTCAGTTAGCTAGCGAGTGCTAATAATCACCAAACGTTGTGTTCCTTGGCAAATCAAGAGTTATTCGATTGTTCATGTTTTTCATGCATACAATTGTCCACCTTCCACAGCCGTGGACTATCCCATGCAGCTGCTGCCGAACCCTCACCCCGCCCCCGTCAAGAGGAGCAGCTCCTACCGACAGGTACAATATTACTGCACTGTAGTATATTTATTGTGTCAGTCAGACGTTTAACTGTTCATATCAATGTAACAAACTTGTTTCCTTTAAAGACAAACATGCATAAACCTATATTATACATCCAAAGTGCAACAATGACTTAAGGCAGCGTGTTTGTTTAGTGTACAGAGTGCGTGTATCTACTATATACGGTTAAAGAAAGTGATTCCCTCCAGATTTAACAGACAATGTACTTGTGTGTGGTATTTGGGAGGCTGAAAAAGCTCTTGGAACACACCACACCCTCTGTTCCCAGTGTTAATGTGTGTGGTATAGGTGTGTGTGTGTGTGTGTGTATGTGGTCTGAACTGTGTTTGCACGGCTCGTTCTCAAGCTCGAGATAGACCAACGCAGCTTAGATAAACAAAAGGGAAGAGAGGACGAGGTGAGCGCGAAGACAAAAGACCAGCGACGCTACAAAGGTGTGACAGATGCGCTCCGACATGCCAAATATGCCGTGCATAACCGGAATAAATGCACACACCCTCGCCCTTTTGCGGTTTGCGTCTGAATGTGTGCTAAAGTAGGCCCGGGCCCCACCCACCCCTGCTCATCTACTCTCTTCACTGTGTGTGTTTAGGAAGCCAGTCAGCCCTTGAACCTGACCTCCAAGCCAAAGGGGCTGGAGCTGGGGAAAACACCCAGTCCGCAGAGCATGGAGCTGGGATCGCTGTACAGGTCCAGAGACCTCCAGAGAGAAGTGAACCACAGCCCGCCACGATCGGCCCTCAGTGAGTTACGCTGACAGTTGACGTTAATTGTTGCATCCCAACAGCTCCTCTAAGGTGCTGGAATCAAAGTTGTGGTGTTAGACACCCTCTATGTGTCTGGTTTGTCTCAGTATCAGAGTCTCCTTCGTGCTTATAAAACTTCTTTAAAGGTACAGGTGGAGGTTGTTACCACTAGTAGCGCTATGGAGCAATGATTTTAAGAGCGGGTCCCCGTTTTGTGTGTATCTATTTAAATCAAAAGTTAAAAAAAACATCCAAACATAGTGGCTTTAAATTTCAAAGGGTGACACCCGAGGCATGACCTGGTCAGTTTTGAGATTTTGGGCTATTTTGGTTCTTTTTCTTTTGATCTTCTTTCAGACTATTGGAAGGAAAACATCCAGAATACACATTTAGGTGTTTATTGGTCTATTTGTGTCTGTAGATTTTTCCTAAATTCACTAAAAGTTAGCATTAGATAACGCCTCATTTGCATATTTAAACATTACATTTCAGAAAACTTTGTTGTTTGGAATTTTTTGTTTTGTTTAGTCATTATTTTCAGATTAACGGAGTGATTAAAAAGAGTTATCTAAAATTCCCTCTGTAATAACCTCTGACACTGTTATTGAAATGTATGCAAATTAGCAAACTATTGATAACATAATGATTCATTTGCATATTTACACAAACATTTTCAGAAAACTTATAATACAAAAAATAATTGCCTTAATGTAAGTAATAAACTGGGGAAGTTTCATTGTGATATTTCTTAGTTCTTTTTTTTACCCTATTCACCTGTAGTGTTTTCAAAATGTATGAAAATTTACAATCCATATCTTTAAAGGCTGTTTTCTCAAAATGAGTTGTTTCTCAGAATCTGAGCCAGAAATCTCCACTTCAGTAACACTTACATCCTCCAAACTTCCCAGTTTCATCCCTATCGGTTTGTTCATATATCATTCATAGCCTGAATTATACAACATTTTATTCCTTAAAACATGGCGAAAATTGGCTTTTTTATGTCTGTTGACAGTATTTTCTGATTTAAGGAGTGATAAAAAGAGATATCCAAAATTCTCTCTGCAAAAAACTTTGGCTCTAACATGTCAACAAAAGGAAACAAAAAGTTTGAACCTGGCTTTATCCAATGTTCAGATTTATGTTCTGGAAATGTATGCAAATTAGCACATATTTAATAACATAATGCCTCATTTGCATATTTAAACATCCATTTTCAGAGAACTTATAATACAAAAAGTAATTGCCTTTTGTTCGCTCACTTCCCCGCTCTGTATGCAAATAACCACGTATAAACACTTGACTAAAACAGCAGACGTTGTGACGTAATATTACATGAATATCAGTAGTAATATCCTACATATTTGTGAATTTGGGTACATTTTATTCACATCAAAATATAAGATTATTGTACCGGCGGTCCCCGGGGACCTCCGTGCCGCAGACACCGCCACCTTTTCCAGGCAACAGCGGCGTACAGAGCTTCAAAGAGTCGGGTGTGAGCTCCGTGCAGAGCACCGGAACAAAGACACCGACACATCTCCGACAGCACTTTGCGTCCCTAGCCTGATAGTCTGTAGATATGTAGCCTATAGATAAGACCGACAGAATACAGTAGAGCACAGAAGCCGTTTCCATGCCATGAGGCTCGTTGTGTCTGTCTATTCACATGAGGAGCTAAGTGAGACGCCGCGGATCCCAGCGGGACGTCAGTTGAGTAGGCGGTCCTCTGAATGTGATCAGAGCGATCGGATCTCGATGCGTCTTGAGTGCTAGGTTCCTCGTTGTCCTCCTTCCTTGACCCGTGTTTTTGTCTCCAGGTTTCCTCGGAGATGGCGATGTGGTCACCCAGGCCATCCACGATGCCCAGCAGCTCCTGAGGGGCCACGGCGCCGGAGGGCGAGAGAGGGAACGGGAGAGAGAGAGAGACGGCGGCAGGAAGATGGTGAGCTGATGTCCAATCTGGTTTCTGTTCAGACATGCGCCTCGTTACGTAAATATGATAGCACATATTTACATGACTTTTACATAAAAGACAAAAAGTTAATCTCACCAGGTCCGACCATAACATTTCTGTAACGCCTCTAACACGGTACGAGTCTGAGTCCAGTCCTGTACGATTATCTTAAAGGCTACAGCAGCAAGATAAGACCTGCACACGGGGAATGTAAATGCATGTTGTGTTATTGCAGCCTCTCTTTTCCTTCTCACAGAGACTTCTTCACATCTTTTTCTGTGTGGTTTTCGCCAGAATTCTTTTCTATCTTCCATTTCTTTTTTTACTCTTTGATGCAAATACAGTATATACAAGTGCTCAGAGGCAAGTGAGAATATTTTTTCTAAGTCTGATTTAAATTGTTTTAGCTCCTGTTTTTATGACTTAAAAACAGGTGAAAAAAGGTTTTGCTAAGATAATATTTCTTATTTATTTTATTTATTTATTTATTTATTTATATTTATTTATTCATTTATTCATTCATTCATTCATTTATTTATTCATTCATTCATTTATTTCTTTATTTATTCATTTATTTATTTTTTTATTTTTTCATCTGTGAAACAGGTGCAGCCTCTTGTGGATAAAATGGGTATTACAACAACAAACACTTGCCAGAAAAAAGTAAATTAGAAAAATGATCCAGGCAAAACTTTTTTTCCTTACCTGTTTCACAGATGGTGTTCTTAAAGCTGAGGTAAGCGAGATTGGAGCAAATATGAACAGTAAAATAAAATGGTCGCTATATCGTGACAGTAGTACATGAAACAGGTAACCTGAAAAAAATCATGTGCCTAAGTGTGAGAACAAGCAGTAAGAGCTGATCTGAGGTCTGCTGTCCAGCTGCCGTTTATGAGAGCCGGCTGTCAATCACTCGCAAACTCTGACCAAACGGTGAAACTAGGCAGCGCTGATCAAATATGAATCAATATTCTGTTACGTTAATGCCTATTTCTCTCCTCAGATGTTCTCAGAACCATCTTGTAGTGCACGGTTTAGCTGTAAAATGAGAAAGTTTGTGACGCCGCCGCCATTGTAGAAATCTGAACGCTCTCTCTGAAATGACCTGTGATTGGTCAAAGTCTCCCGTCACGAGCTAGATGTTCTAAAGCCTGAAAACAGAGCCATGAGGAGGAGCAGAAGTCTAGTTTTCTCTCAGAACACGTGAATTACAATATGCTGAAAGGTTATTATGGGATTGTTGCCCAATGATGCCAAAAGTATACTGCCTACTGCAGCTTTAATGTAATTAGCTGGAGTTTGTCTAATGCAAATACCCTCAAACTGTTAGGAAACGCTCACAGTCTGTCCGTCTTGCGAGGTGGTCTTATGGGGGGTCAGAGTCAGGTTTAGGGTTACAGGGATTCATGCTTCTCCTGAGGATTTAACCAGCTGTAGTGTAACCACACACAGGAGCACATTGTAACAGCTCAGTATTATCCTCCCGGAACATAAACACCGTGTGGAAGAGACAAAGAAGTTATGCGTCTGTTGTTTCTATTATTAGCAATTGAAAGAGAGGCTGCGTAACATTCAGTGTCCTCTGACAAAGATGCTATCAACTGCTGTTCTCGTGTGCTACAGTGAAAACATGTTTTAATTGCACACATGACTTCAGTGTTTGTAGATTTGTGCTGTTAAAGCAGCTCAACCCTGGCTGTTATTTTTTGTTTTGGTTCTTGTAAAAATTGTCTTCTATTCTGGTCTTCTGGTTTTCATTCTTTGAGGTGGCTGAAGCTTTGGTCTCAGCCTCGTCCTGGAGCAACAGCTGTTGCAGCCTCACAATACCACAAAGGCCTCAGTGTGGCATTGACTGAGCCACCTGCCCTCTCTCTTTGTCCACAGTAATACTGTACTCTGTTGCTCTCCTCCTCCTCTCCTCCATTATCCTGCTCCATCTCGCCCTGCTGCTGCTGCCGCCGCTGCTTTAACACTGATCACTGACCTATTTTGGTATTACACTCCACCGAATGGGGATAAATAACGTTTCACAGCACGGGAATGGACGATAGTGTGATAGTTTACATTCCCAACTATGCCTCTTCTCCTTCACCTCTCCTCCCTCAGACAATAAACACCATTCTTCCGTTGTCACTTCCTTCCTTTGCATTTACAGCTCTGCATTTAAACAGCAGCTGATATGGCGAGCGGTGCGGTTCCTTTACCTTAAATAGCGCTCTGTGAAACACATGCGTGCCTCGAAACACTCCCTCTGTGGACGCACGGGTCATCTTTTTTACTGCAGGCGAAATTCAAATCGCCTCTTTGTGCTGGAGTGTGAATATCTGTGTGACTTAACTGCATGTCTGACTTCATCCCTCTTTGTCTTTTTATTTTTATGTCTTCAGGAGTATAAAGATTCTCCGCGCAGCGAGAGAATTTCTCACGCTGAGCGCGGCGAGGACCACCTCAGCAGTGACTCTGAGGGTAGGTGTCCCCGGAGGAGCCTGCTTATTCATAATGAATGGCCTTCGTCATTGATGTTTGCCAAAATGGGTGAATAATAATGTGTTTAAAGAGGACCTATTATGCTTTTTTACCTTTTCCCCTTTCCTTCAGTGTGTTATATCATTTTTTGTGCATGTAAAAGGTCTGCAAAGTTACAAAGCCCAAAGTTCACGCCAAAGGTAGCACATTTGCATAACGGCTAGTTTGGCACGCCTTCAAACAAAGCTAGTTAGAGCGGAGCTGGAGCGGAATCTGAAGAGTTTGGTTCGGTTGACCAATCACGACGGTGGGCCAGCTGACCAATCAGAGCAAAAATAAATAAATACATGATTAAATATAGCAAAAATAATATTAAAAATAAATGTAGCCATTAGATAATTGATAAAATGTGACACAAATTGATATTTCTGTTTTAATTTGCTTATTTATTTATTTATCTTTGTATTAATTCCCTTATTTATTTACTATTTTGTTTAATTCTTCCTTTTATTTATTCATGTATGTATTTATTTTTATTAATTTTTAAATGTATTTATTTAATTTTGTATTTATCTGTTATTTATCTTATATTTATTTATGCATTTGTTTTTACACGATTTGCATTTCCCCCCTTATTTATTCCCCAAACCTTTTTTTTCTATATTCTTTTCTTTTTCTGAAGCTGAACTGTCACATTTTATCAGTTAATTAATGACTACATACATTTTTTATATTATTTTGCCACATTTAATAATATATTATTTACTTATTGAGTCATTTATTTATTTATTTTTTATCATATATTTTTTTTATTTTGTCATGTTCCGTCCTCCATAATAATCCAGTTACGCAGCATTACTTGGATTAAAGTAATATAATTGCTGGTTTGGAATTAGTAATCCACATTACACATTTCATTACTGGGAAAAGTAATAATATTACAGTAACGTGTAACTGCCCAACACTGATTATATTGCTTTATAACTATGTATATAATGCATAATAGACATGGGCGTCATCGAAAATGTTACCTAACTGTCTATTTTGAAGGCAGTATACTATACTAGTTATAGAAAAAAAGTCCACCACCACCTCCTCGATCAGCTGTATCAGAATGTGTCATCTTCTTCTAGAAGTGTGGAAGCTTTAATGAACAGGATGGAGAATGTGGGTGGGGAAAGTGAATCATGTCTGCATGTGAAGTAGGAGGTTTGTGGGTGAAGAGAAACTTTCCCTTCAATGAGTAAAGGTTAATAACCAGGTGAGGTAGCAGAGGGCTTGACTACAAGAAGAAACAGAGACATATGAGTAAAACCTTTAGTGATGTCCTCTCTGACTGTAGTCCTCTCTCCTGTAGGTGCCCTGCCCGTCTCCAACCCGGGCAGCTACGTTGAGACCCGGCCCCCTCCCTCCTCGGGCCACATCAAGAGACCCATGAACGCCTTCATGGTGTGGGCCAAAGACGAGCGCCGCAGGATCCTGCAGGCCTTCCCCGACATGCACAACTCCTCCATCAGCAAGATCTTGGGTGAGCCTTTAGCGCTGGGTCGCTGGGTCGGGTGGGTTTCACTCTGTGCCTCTACATCTGAGACACCTGCTGGTCCCACCACACACACACACACACACACACACACACACACACACACACACACACACACACACTGGCCTGAATCCCTTTCCTTGGACCAAACATTTACATTCCTTTCTATTGTGGAGAGCTTGTTGTCGGGAGCAACCACCCTTCAGACAGACATGAGGACGTGACTACAAACATGCAGATTATGCACAGTCATATAAACCCTTAATCTACAGGAAGGAGTTCTAAAACCCGGAAATGAGTTCGCATTTTAGAACTTCAGGTTCCTTCATCTGGAAGTTTTTTTTAGTTAGATGCCTGAAATAAGGTCTGTGGTTTAACACAAGCTGAAGAGATTTCAACGTTTTGTTCTACGACGTAAAATATGATAATAAATAATGAATTTTGAAGCCGTTATGTGTCTTTATAAAAGGCGGTTTTCAGTACAAAGGAGCGCAAAAACTAACATTGCTAATTCTTCCTGCCCGCCCTGTCCACGCCAAACAGATAGAGCCAGAGCAACACAACCTCCTCTCCACGCCAAACAGATAGAGCCAGAGCAACACAACCTCCTCTCCACGCCAAACAGATAGAGCCAGAGCAACACAACCTCCTCTCCACGCCAAACAGATAGAGCCAGAGCAACACGACCTCCTCTCCACGCCAAATAGAAAGCGCCAGAGCAACACAACCTCCTCTCCAAGCCAAACAGATAGAGCCAGAGCAGCACAACCTCCTCTCCACACCAAATAGATAGCGCCAGAGCAACACGACCTCCTCTCCACACCAAATAGATAGCGCCAGAGCAACATGACTTCCTCTCCACGCCAAATAGATAGAGCCAGAGCAACACAACCTCCTCTCAACGCCAAACAGGTAGAGCCGGGTGAGGTAGAGGTCACCCCATCTGCCATGTTTGTTTACGCTAAAGTCACGTTTGATCACGAGAGATTTTGCGGGATTTGCTGTTTTTTTTGTCGGGACTCATGAATGAATTTCTTGCTCTATAGGAGCAAGACTGTTAAATTTAACATAACGTTGTTATGTGTGGCGTCTCCCACATTTTCAACATCTGTTAGGATTTGAAAAATCTAGTATAGTGAGGTCCAGCCTCAAGACTAAAGCTAACACAAAAATCCCAGTCAAAACGAAATAAACGTTTTAAGGACGCTCTCTTCCTAACCCGACTTCTGTGACTGAACTCTTTCCATTGTGCTGTTGTGTCTTTGTCTTCAGGCTCCAGGTGGAAGGGCATGTCCAACCAGGAGAAGCAGCCGTACTACGAAGAGCAGGCGAGGCTGAGCAGGCAGCATCTGGAGCGCTACCCGGACTACAAGTACAAACCCCGGCCCAAACGGACCTGCATCGTGGAGGGACGCAGGCTGAGGGTGGGCGAGTACAAGGCCATGATGAAGAACCGCCGGCAGGAGCAGCGAGCGACCTACACGCACAGGTAGAAACCCGACGCACTCGCACGCAGAGACCAGCAAGATAGCGAGCGAGACAGAGTTTGTCCCTGGTAGACAATTCAGTCCATTGCATTTTCTGTGCACCTCCACACACTGCAGACAATGCCTGCAGCTCCCAAAGCTCGTCTTTTATTCTTAAAGACACAAACAAAAGTGGAGTATTGATACCGCAGCTGGGCTGTTTTTCAGTCTGTCCTCGACGATGAATAGCGTGCCTCGCCATTGTTCCCTCTAACTCCTCCAACTAGTTAAGCTGGAGGAGTTGGAGGTTGGAGCTGTTAACAGCGGTTGGTCTTGAGTGTTTTTTTCTGTTTCGCTGTTGTTTTTCTTTGCCACATCTTTTTCTCTTTTAGACTCTTTTCAGAGATAAAATGTCAATATCAGAATATCACGATGGCCTTACACTTTATGATCACTTTATTCAAACCACATTTCTTCAGAGTTTACGGTCTTTACCACCAGCAGCTTTTGTTTCAACTCTTTCAACTGTTGTTTTTGTCATGAATGCTTTTAATACACGAATATTACCTGCAAAAAAGTGGCATACTTTTTTATTTCGGAATGAGATTGTTTTCTTCTGAACTTTCGCACCACAACCATACACCGATCAGCCATGACATTATGACCACCTGCATAATATTGAGTAGGTCCCCCTTTTGTCGCCAAAACAGCCCTGACCCGTGGAGGCATGGACTCCACCAGACCTCTGAAGGTGTGCTGTGGTATCTGGCACCAAGCCGTCAGTAGCAGGTCCTTTAAGTCCTGTATAAGTTGCGAGGTGGGGCCTCCGTGAATCGGACTTGTTTGTCCAGCACATCCCACAGATGCTCCATCGGATCGAGATCTGGAGAATTTGGAGGCCGAGTCAACACCTTGAACTCGTCGCCATCCACATGATGTAAAAGAAAACGTGACTCATCAGACCGGGCCACCTTCTTCCATTGCTCCGTGGTCCAGTTTTGATACTCACGTGCCCATTGTAGGCGCTTTTGGCAGTTGACACGGGTCAGCACGGGACACCCTGACCGGTCTGCGGCTACGCAGCCCCATACGCAACAACCTGCACCTCACTCTGTGTTCTGACACCTTTCTATCGGAACCAGCATTAACTCTTTCAGGAGTTTGAGCTCCAGTAGCTCTTCTATTGGATCAGACCACACGGGCCAGCCTTCGCTCCCCATGTGCATCAATGAGCCTCGGGTCTGACCCTGTCGCCGGTTCACCAGTTTTCTCCTGACCACTGCAGACCGCTCCCACAAGAGCTGCAGTTCTGGAGATGCTCTGACCCGGTCGTCTATCCGTCACTATGTGGCCCTCAAAGTCAAAATCACTCACATCTTTACGCTGGCCCATTTTTTCTGCTTCCAACACAAAGTTCAAAATGTTCACTTGCTGTCTAATATATCCCCCCCACTGCCAGGAGCCATGGTAACCAGATAATCAATGTTATTCCCTTCACCTGTCAGAGGTCTGAATGTTATGGCTGATCAGTGTAGCCATCAACCAATCACGTTGTGCGGAACGGGTTGAGTTTGCGTTCCAATACCCATACTACCATACTATTTAGTATACCAGAAAATGATTTAGTATGTCCCAATAAATGTCAAATGCAGCATGCCAAAAATACCAGGATGTCCTCCTACATCCAGCATTCTTTTCTGACTATTCTGACCCACAATCCTCTGAATACTTCCTGATAACCAGCGTTTGCTGTACACCTGTATCACCTCCATCATATGAAAGGTCAATGTCAATAACTGATGCTTCAATAGAAACAGATTGAAGTTGATTCGTCCTCCGGTCTCATCGTCACTTCCCGTCTTTTTCCAGTCAAACGGAGCCGCAGCAGATCCACTACTCCCACGGCGACGGCCAGTACCCGGGCGGCGGCGTCGGCTCGGTCTCGGTGGCGACCATGCCCTTTCACCCGGCGCTGCTGGAGCACTACCTGCCGCAGGTCCCGCCCACGCTGCGTCGGGTGGAAGACCAGGCCACGCCCACCTCTGTACCCGTCAGAGAGAGAGAGAGGGAACGAGAGAGGGAGCGCCCTCCTCCGTACAGCGAGGGAGAGGAGAGCGACGGGGGAGAGAGGAGCGAGGGGGAACTGGTGCTGCTGACGGACTGAACGGGGAGGGGGGGAGGAAAGGAAAGGAAAATAGAGGTGAGGGATGAGAGGGAAGCCGAGCTCCTTCATAGACACGTCATCAGCTGCTTTGTTTTAGAATTCATACTGAAGGTTTATCGTTTAATCCCTTCTTGTTTTCCTCCCATGTTGACTTTTGTTGACCACCTCATTGGAGGAGAGCTTCAGTAGTATCCATGTGTTCACCTGTTGGAAGGCTCTCTGTGGTTGAAGCAACAGGCCAGTGATGGAGCTGCATGTTATCAGTATGTCAGTACTGCCCCCTGCTGGTAAACGCTGGTTATAACTCAATGGAAAGGAGGAGGAGAGTTGAGAGGCTGTTGCTAATTTATTACATGTAACCAATTTAATTGTCTGGATAGACAGTCTAATTCAAAATTGATCTTGAGGAAAGATTAAGGAGAAAGAATGGAGGTTTATTATTGAAATTCAGAGCAGCAGAGGCTGAGATGTCCTGACTTTTAGTCCCCAGTGTGCTCCAAAAACACTGGATCCTACACTTCCCATAATGCAACTGTTACATTAGAACCTTCCCTTCCTGGCAAATTTCAAACTTCATACCACCATTTTCTAACTCGGGCTTTATATCAAAGAACGTATATCGCCAAGAAGTGAAAGTCAGATGTTCGTTCCATCGCAACGTCGGCGCCCAGCAGCAGAGCTACTCCTCCACCATTTTGGACTGAAAGCGACTACCGGACGCCAGTAAAACGTCCGCCTAATAAGTGCCGTACAAAAGTAAAATAAAATTTCTATTCCATTGTCATATTCTACCAAAATAACCTGTGTTGAACAATAAAATATTATAAATATAATAAGCGTTTTCAGTCCAAAATAGTGGCAGCGGCTGTCGTCAAACAAACACGGGAGTTTCCTCTCTTTGCTTTTAGGCCCCAGTATGGTTCACTGGATCCTACACTTCCCATAATGCAACTTCACACCATGTTACATTAAAACCTTCCCTTCCTGTTAAATGTTGTTTCAAACTCATACCGCCAAGAAGTGAAAGTCAGTTGTTCGTTCCATCGCAACATCGGCGCCCAGCAGCAGAGCTACTCCTCCGCCATTTTGGACTGAAATGGACCACTGGACGCCAGTAAAACGTCCACCTAATAAGTGCCGTACAAAAGTAAAACAAAATTTCTATTTTATTGTCGTATTCTACCAAAATAACCTGTGTTGAACAATAAAATATTATAAATATGAGTGTTTTCAGTCCTAAATGGCGGTTGTCATCAAACAAACACCAGAGTTTCCTCTCTTTGCTTCTATACGGGATCCTACACTTCCCATAATGCAACTTCACACAGTGTTACATTAGAATCTTCCCTTCCTGGTAAATGTTGTCTCAAACTTCATACCGTCATTTTCCAACTCTGGCTTTATATCAAAGAACGTATATCACCAAGAAGTGAGAGTCAGTTGTTATTTCCATCGCAACGTCGGTGCCCAGCAGCAGAGCTAAGCTTCTGCCATTTTGGACTGAAAGCGACTACCGGACGCCGGTAAAACGTCCACCTAAAAAGTGCCGTACAAAAGTATTTCTATTCTATTGTCGTATTCTACCAATTTACAAGTTTACAATCAGCCAATGACATCATCTTCAAGAAGCTGCATCCCAGATCATGTACAGTAAATTAACGATCCTCCTCTTCGTCGTCCTCCCTCATCACCCTGTTTCAGTTGAGCTGTGCTGTGTTATGCTGTATTTGTGTGTCTATCCTCTCCATAGCACGGTGGGTTGACCTCAGCCTTACCTGTTGTTTTTTTTATACCTCTGTGTTTGCTTCTTTGAGTGTTAATTGATTGTCGTGTTGAGCATCTCCTTTCTGTGTATCCAAATGTCAGCTGTTATTTTTTATTTTATTTTTTGCTGCTTTTGAGACGCAGCCTCCCGCAAACATCCACATACAGAAATCATCATTTTCTTCTGGAATTAGTTTCATATTTAAACGTAAAACTACATGCCATTTTATTTTATTGCAGTGACAGATCAATTGGCCCCTGTTTATTAGAAGCTCCATCTGACTAAACTGTTGTCTTCTTATTTCATCTTTTATTTCCCTGTTCCATAGACAGACATCCAACAAATCAATCACATGTCACATGGGAGCAGAAGCTGTTGTTTTACTGTTAGGATGTCCTCTCTCTAAAACTGTGGTGGCTACTACAGAGACGGAGACAATGGTCAGTTAGTGGTTATATGAGGTGTTGACGGTGCTACCCAAAGTGAAAGTTTTGGGTGACTGAACCACTGGTCAACTTCATGAGAACACAGAAACCAAAATCATCCGGTACGTCGACGGCTACGGTGGTCTGTGGTTAACACAAGCTGAAGAGATTTTAACGTTTTGTTCTACAACATAAAATACATCAATAATTAAATTTCTAGGAGGAGTTAGTTAAAGTATAGTGCCTGGAAATGGTAAAATTCAATTCAATTAAAAATGGCCGACTTCCTGTTGGGTTTACGGTATACCTCCAAGAGGCTTTTTTTTACGTCTCAACATGTTACATGTACCTGCCAAATTTCATACTTCTAGGTGAAACCACAATGAGGGGCTCAAATTTATCAATTTTTTAGGGGGCGCTATCGAGCCATTTTTTCACATCCGAAGAAATGATCCCAGAAAATATCACATTTTTCACCAGTCCTGATACATGTGCTAAATGTTTTCACTTTCCGAGCACCTCTAGCTCCTCAAAAATGTGATTACTTTGCGTAAATAATAATAATAATAATAATAAACGAAGCAATTACAATAGGGCCTCGCCGACCTTTGGTCAATGCTCATTAATAACTCATTAATTTTGAAGCCTTTATGTGTCTTATAAAAGGCGGTTGCTAACAAGTGGCTAATCGAGACTACTAAACGTCATCACGCTGACTCGTCCGCCTTTACAGCCTCGTTTTGTTTATAGCCTAACGTTAGCTTTTTACTTCTGGCAATAGCATTCACGCAAATTATTATAGTGGTGTTCATTTGTGGAGATTATCTTGCTGAACAAAACGTGTAAAGTATCATAAACGTTTGTTTACCACAGAGCTTATTTTTCCGCAATAATCCCAAACCCAATGGAACAATCCCATTGGCTTTTTGTCGAGGGAACCAGGGCGATGCTATCTTCCTGGTTGGCCAACAAAAATATCCCTGGAGCACTCGATGCATAACCTCAACCATCTCGCAAAATTTGCGGCAAATCTGCGGCATTTTTCAGTCCGTAATAATCCATTTAGTCGTATATTGTTTTTTACCTCATCATTTTATAACATGTCTGAGGAAAAGCATGTTGTGTACACGACTTCCCGTGTTCTAAACACAAACTCACCAGTTTCATTTGAAGGCACCAAAGGTCTCATGGTGGTACACCGGAAGGGGCGGGGCTTAGCCTCTCTATACCAAGTGAAGGTGGAGTTTTGGAGGCTGTGTGCATCCCAAAAATCACCGTCAGCGGATGAATATGAGGTTGCATTAAATAAAATAGTGCCAAACCTGTTACCTTTGGCTAGCACTTGTGAGCACATGGATAGTTTTGGCGTCTTTGTTCTCATCACTCAATAACCACACTGACCAACAGGACAATTTAACACAAACTTAAATAAACACCGGGGTCAATCCACTTGGAGCTAACCGCAAGGATGACAAATCAAAATGTGGGGAAAAGACACATTTCAGGCGTCGGTGGTCGGGGGGGTCGGGGCTCATCCTTTCCAATCAGGGCTGTGTAGAGTAAAGATGCTGGCTTTTTGTGCACAGAGACGGATATCAGAGGAAAACAATGTTTATCTTATTTTAGCGGAGACACGCTGAGGGAGGAGTCACCTGTCGTTACCCCTGCTGATGTAAATATAGAAAGAGACTTTATTTTGTTTATAAGAGCCTGTGTAATTTAAAGGTGTACGTTTCTTTATGTTTTCAGAGTTTTGTGTTGTTGTTTTTTTTTCTTGAAAGACAATAAATTGGTTGTGCTAATTGTGTCTGGTATGTTTTTTTTTTGAATGTGTGTGTGTGTTGGAGACGGGGTTGTGTGGATCTCTCCCCAACAGGTGGTTCAGTAATTACTTCAGGTCTCCCAGAGGTCGTTCCCACGGTAACACACCACCTCAGCTCATCCCTGCATCACATTATATCAACACGACAGCGTTTTCTTCCCCCTTTTTCTCTCAGCTGGTGAATTAACATCTCATGTAAACTGATTAATCACATGGGGGGAAAGTCTCAGGAAATCAAAATGTAATATTTTTTATCTTAACTCTTTAACTTTGAAACTTGTCAAGCACGGCTGTAACTCATGACACTATTACAGCTGCTCTCACTCCACCAGTATGACGGCTCTGGATCTGACTCACCTGTTATGGATCACAGCTGTGGTGAGTGTGATCAGGTTCACCTGTCTGCCTGTGGTGATGCTTGAACTTTTCATCTAGTGCAATCATCAGGTCAAATTTAAATTTGTTCGCTCTCGTTTCTTCCAACTGAGGAACTAAATTAGGATCTGTGATGACCGAGGCTGAGATGGAGATGATTATTCATGCTTTAATTTCTTCCCGTTTAGATTATTGTAATTGTTTGTTTTGATGTGATTTTAGCTCATCAGCCCTTCGCTCATCATCGCTACTCTTAATTTTGACTTGATGTATTATTTATATTAATGTATAGCACTTTGTGATTTTGTATCTGTGAAAGGTGCTATACAAATAAACTTTATTTACTTACTTATGGATGGGTGGGTCAGAAAACACAGGACTTTCACCCAGGAGAACGGTGTTCTTGTCATGTGTGAAACCACAAGTCAAAGTTGATTTGTTTGTCACATAACTTCCGTAAGTTAAGTTACGGCACTTCCAATGTTATATTAACCCAAACCACGATCTTTTCCTAAAAGTAGTTTTATTTAGAAAAGACTCGAGCAAAAGGTGACACGTGTTGTTGAGTCTGTACTGTGCGTCACGAAGAAAATGCGAACTTCGCGTCTATGTACGCGAATCAAATAGATTAAATTTCGTGACTATTTCACAAACTGCTGTGAGGCTGTGTTGGCCAGATATACTATTATGTTTTACATCAAACCCCCGTCTTTTTTCTTCTAAATCTTGTAAATGGTTTCAAATGTTTGACTCATCCTGCACTCAGGGGCGTTTACAAAAATCTGACTTTCATGCACCACTGAGCGACTCGGAGCTAGGAATGAAGAGCCTTGCATTCACATTCTTCATTCATGCATCCTACCCATGGATAAATCATTTAATTTCTTCCTTTTTAAAATGTTGTTTGTTTTATTGTCTTGAATGACAGCTAACTCATTTGGAGTCTATTAAATATAATAAGGTGATGGTGTGAGAGGGAGTAGAACGACAGATGTCGGAGATGCCGAGGATGTTAGGAGTCATCACCATACAGGATGTTTCCTCCTTCCTTCCTTCCTTCCTTCTTTCCTCCTGTTGAGGTCAAGGCAGCCGGTCAGCTGGCACTCAGACACAAACAGGAGGTCAAAACAAGAAAAGTGTTTTTGTAGTTTTATGGATTCCCACAAGTTTTGAGACCAATCAAAAGACCACAGACAATTTTTGTTTTATTATTTTATACATTTTAATGGAAATATTTACTGACAACTGTTAAATAATTCTTCTTGCCACTCCTACAGAGGTGCGAAGGATCACTATACAGTAAGCTTTTCACAGTATTTCTTACAGTATTTACATCCTCCGTCTCTGCTGACGCTGGCAGCGCCTCCTTTAGCAGTGGATGAGTACATTTACAAAGTCACGTCTGCAAAGCTAAAACGCCGGCTCCCTTTACGCAGCGCTTTACAAGCAAATTTACAAAAAAGTAATTCATCAGCATACAAAGGAAAAAACAAAAATAATAGTCAGTTATCTGTACAGTGTTTCTTAAAATTAAGTTAGTACATTCAAACACACAAAAATAGTTAATCTCAAATGAACTGCAATGCAAACCCTCTGAAGCCAACCATTTTGGTATGATTAGAAGAACAACAGGAAAAGGTTGTGAAATGTGATGTTAGATTCACTCAATAAATAAACCCTGTTTAAAACTGGCCTAACATAAAGAGAGGGAAGTCTTTGACGGCGAGCACGGAGCGGGAAATTCAGACAGTCGTCTGGGAGGTCGCCACAAAAACAGATCAAATGTACGTATTGGTCTTTAAACAGGGATCGTTTTCAGCTTCTCGTTTGGCTCATAGTCACCTTACCCATCGTGTAATTTCTCACCTTGCCCAGTGTGTAATATTCTCACCTTACCCAGTGTGTCATATCATGACAATCGTCAACAAATTATTTGTAGTGACGAGTAATGTTTACAAGAAATGTAAATGACTCAAAGCATGAAAATGATGCTTTTAGCATCTCTACTTCTCGTGTCTGTAGAGCCACAACTTCTGCAACAAAAACGTCAAACTTGATTGTAGGAGCAGTCGACAGTGCAAAACTTTTACCCAACTTTTTTTGGCAAACAAAATCAGTAACAACTAAAGTCCGGATTTTTTGTCCAAAAGTGTTGCACGTTTAAAAATAAATATGACCTCAAGTTGTGTCAAACTTTTGTCCGTCATCAAAGTGTTCGGAATAGGTTCGATTTCTGTGTTTTTTTCACATCCGTCACGAGCCCTAAGAGGGTTATTTGACCACTCAGAGCCACCGTCTGTGCAAACGTCATCATCCAAAATGGCATCTGATGAACTGATTCACTTCGTCTCCCGGCACAAAGATCTTTACGTTAAAGAAATACAAGAAAACAGAATTGCGGAATTTAAAGATAGATTGTGGAAGAACATCTTGGAATCCAGGATGGTTGCAAACCAAAAGGATGGAGGAAAGATTAGACGGTAGTGATTGTGCTCTTCTAAACGCAATACGATTTTTATTGGATGACGGATTCAAAATATGCAAACGAAAAATACGGACTTGGTGTGCGAAGGCCTTAAGACGAGTAGGTGCCGAACCTTTTGATGCCGTACGACGGTGGGTAAGGTGACAAACGGGCCAAACGGCTGCTAATATTAGCACACGCAAGTTCTAAGGAGAACCTCAGTTCAGGTTGGAATGTGTTTTTCAGTTTAGCTTCATCACTGACTGCTAGGAGTGTTAGATTTCATTTCAAATCAACTTTTCTCCTCTAAAATCCCAGACTGTGTCAACAGACGAGGGTCGGTGTCATTCTGTGCAAATGGCCTTTTTTTTTTTTTTATCCCGGCTGAATTCCTCCCGGGGGTTTTAGGATTGTGCGTTCAAGCAGCAAGCTCACTAATTTGGCCTTTGTCTGCAAATGTACTAAGCAGATTACTCCACTATTAGTCCCCTAAAATAAGGACCTCTTGATTATCCTCAAATGAAAAATGCACGAGTGATGTGAGAGATTTGAGCTTCAAGACAATCTCGCTGCTTTTTTGCTCCCAAATATATGTCTAGTACCTCTTTCACTAATAACTCTTAAACCCTAAAATGAGTTGTATTCACATTCAGACGGCTCTGATCATCAAGTCTAAAGGATAAGAACCACTGACACATCCCAAATATAGATGTGGTCCCTCTTGAAAACATTTCTCAGGTTAACTGGCCTGACTGGAAACCATTAAACATCAGTTAGTGTGTGTTGTGTGCTGGTCTGAAGGGCTGCTGCTCACTCGGTAAATTATTAAACCGATCGGTTACATGAGACCTGAAGAGGAGGACAAAGGTCAGGGCTCGGTGTCTCCCCCTGCTGGGCGTCCTGAAGAGTGAGTGGGTGACAGAGAGGACACCCTTAACCGTTTTATCAGTCCAGACTCATCAGATCAGTGATTGCATCAATGAGTGACTCATGTGCTCAAGTTCATTATGAATTGAAAAGTTTACAAGTCTCCCACTCTACTACTCGACAGTCGGAGCAAGTGACGTAGTATTAATGGCGTGAGAGTTTGTTCAGGGCGGGAGGGATGGTGGTGGACGGGTCAAACAAACACAGGACTTTGACTCAGGGGGCCGGCGTTCGGTCTCGCGTGAAACCAAAAGTTGAGGAGTTATTTTTTTTTACTGACAATGTTATGTCACACGACGTTATATCTGTAGCTTAAGTTACGTAACAGACGCACTTATTTTAACTAGGGCTGTCTAAACGTAAATTCCTTTTAACGCCACTAATTTCTTTAACGCAACTTTCGATTTTAGGTTGTAGGGAAGATACTGGTATCATATGAAACTAGAAAACCCGATGAATGTCATACTAGCTTGTTGTGAAGGAGACTAAATAACGCTCCAAACCTGGGCTAAAATTTGGTGAGGAAAAACTGTCCCCTCTGAGTGAGCTGTTGTTGCCTGTTGGGCTGCAGTTTGACAGGTTATGATTGGAGCATATTGTTGTGTGCTAAATGCAGTACCTGTGAGGGTTTCTGGATCAATATCTGTCATTGTTTTGTGTTGATAATTGATTTCCAATAATAAATATATACATACATTTTCATCCCATGTTGATAAGAGTATTAAATACTTGACAAATCTCCCTTTAAGGAACATTTTGAACAGATAAAAAAATTAGATTAATGGCGATTAATTATTTTAATCGACTGACAGCCCCAATTTGAACCCAAACCATGATCTTTTTTTTTTCAAACCCTAACCAAGTAGTTCCCTAAACCTAACCGAGACCACTTCACAACATTAACCACGCACGAACCATCTACGTGAAGAAACGACGCTAAAGGTAACCCATCCCCTGCCTCTTTCTGAGAGCTAGACGTGATTTGACCTCAGATATAACTTATGCAAGGAGTGATTATGGAACAAAATTGGACAAATCTGAGACGTGAGTGTGAATAGATTACAGGCTGAGAGCCGTCTCTAATGTTAAGATGAAACAGGTACTACTGCCTCAATCTCAGCAGATGGAGGGAGATATGAAACTAAACTGTGGGTGGAGGAGAGCAAAGATAGTAACGTGAGGAGGGAGCAGACACAGGAGGAGGAGGAGGAGGAGGAGGGGGTGACGGAGGTTGTGATTTTCCGAGAGGTCTGGAAAAGTTTAACGGAGCGATTCGCTGTAACCATAAAAGTCAAGAAGGTGGAAAACACACAGAGTGACGTCTACACAGGTCCCCTCATCTCTCTCTCTCTCTCCTCCTTCACAAAGCAACACATTACTAAAGCAACCCAAGCTGAAGAGTTGTTTCACCTGAGATGTTAAATAATCCACAATGTCTTCACATAAATAAATAAATGCACATTTAGCTACTCTCTATCACCGATTGCTATAACACAATTAGTGATGCCACCTATAGCCAGTCCATGAAAAGCTCCATTCGCTGTTCCACACACACTCGGTGTCTGGTCGGTCCGCTATAGCACACTTTGTTTTACATTTCTAGCAGCAGCAGTTTGCGGAGTAACTACAAAGAGGAACTGACAGAAGCTCAAACAATAAAATGAGAGGAAAGAGGACACAGTACCGCCCACGGCTACGAGCAGTTAGCATCAAAGATGGAGGGAAAAAATCGCACAAATCCGAACTTAAAGTATCTGCAGACAGGAGGAGGAATGGTCTCACCACACACACCACATGCAAAAATCTGAGGAATCCCAGGTGAAATGCCTCAGTAGTCAGTTTCTAACTCTAATGAGGCCACATGGCAACGAGTCATACATACAGTGCAGGACAAACGATCAGTCTTGTCCCTCTTCTGACCTTCATTACCAGCGTTGTGGAACATCTCGGCGCCACAGCGACGGACACAAAGCAGGTTTTTCAGTCTAAACTTCAGACTGCTGTGCTCACTACGCCTTGTTCAGTTGCCCGAAGAGGGAAAGCAAGACGTGGAGTTTATCTAGATAACACAAGCGTACACACATACACATACACACACACAGAACCCATGGAAGTTTTAGCATTCTGGAGCTAGAGTTGGGGACAGACGTGGAGAGCTAATGAAAGTGTAATTGGGCTTGTTGCAGATAAAAGGATGCCGGGTAGACCAAACAGCGGTCCGTCAACAGCTGGCTCACAGAGAAGAGTTCCCAACCCTTACAGGAAGTCCCAGCATCCTGTCTTCTCTCCGCAGTCTGTCCGTCTCTCTCTCCGTCTCCTCTCATTCTGGGATCTGCAGGGCCATCACTGCAGGTTTGGTCTCAAAGTACTGGTTGAAACGGAGCACAGCGTACCTGCCGGACAGAGGAGCAAAATAAGGTGGTGATGTCGCCGGAGGAGGAGGAATCCAGCCTCACGTTTGCATTCTCCTCCCTTTTTCTGTGAGGGAATATAAACTAGAATGATCGGGCAGCTATTGGGCATGTTTTTAAAAGAAGACAAAATATGGAAAATGTACAGCCGACAAAATGTTAATACAAAACATATTGTTCCTGATTCATTTGTTCATTTACTACATTCAACATGTGGGAGGCCCCGTGTGTAGCTGTTGAAATGGAGTGAAATCACAAAGTGCAGTGCTTGGCTGTGCTCCGGTCATGTGACCAGTTGGCGTTCCTTCACCAGATTTCTACAATGGTGGCGGTGTCACAAACTTTCTCATTTTACAGCTAAACCGTGCACTACAGGATGATTCTGAGAACATGTGAGGAGAGGAATAGACATTAACGTAACAGAATATTGATTCATATTTGATCAGCGCTGCCTAGTTTGACCGTTTGGTCGGAGTTCAGAGTGATTGACAGCCGGCTCTCATAGACGGCAGCTGGACAGCAGACCTCAGATCAGCTCTGACTGCTTGTTTTCCTCCGGTCTGTGAAATCTTGCAGATGCTGTTAGGAGCACCGGAGGACACCGGAGGAACATGATTTTTTTCAGGTTACCTGTTTAATGTACTACTATATTTTGTTTTAATCATATTTGCTACGATCTCACCTAATTCAGCTTTAACTATTTTAAATGAAGCCCTTTTTGACAGTATAACTCTACTGCCTTTCTCCCAGTGAGGCGGGAGCGATTGGGTTGCCATCCATATTCTTCCTCATGTCTACTTCCTCTCTGTGAACCAGTAGCACTAGGGGAATGTGTGTTACAGGTGTGTGGGTAGGAAGTGTTAAGTGGTACGGATGCTCACAAAAGAAATGAGAGACTTGTCTTTTAGGTTTTGGGTTTCAGTCACAGACAGATTCCTTTCAGACACACAGTCTGACCTACACGGTGGGGGGGGTCGCCACACACAGCTCTAAATCTTTCACACACACACACTCACACGGTGACTTACCCGAGGAAGTCAAAGTCGATGGAGGAGTATTTGGCCTGGATGAGCGCCCAGAAGCCCCAAAAGAAGTGAGAAGCCTTGAGAGAGACAAATCAGATATCAGTTGGAGTAAAGTAACGTGAGACAGCATGTAAGAGGTAGTGTTTGTGTGTGTGTGTGTGTGTGTGTGTGTGTGTGTGTGTGTGTGTGTTGTTGTGGTTGCCAACATATTCCTCCTCACCAGAGCAAACTTGTTGACCTGCACATAGAGCGTCTCCAGCTCTCGCGGGCTGACCTCCTCCGTTTTCTTGGTGAAGAGTTTGTAAGCCTTCAGGTAGACTTTGAGCCAGTCCATCTGCATCTCCCTACTGGGGTACAGCCCGTAGTCCAGCTCCGCCATCCCTGAACACACACACTTAGTGTTAATAAGCCGCAACGCCGTGTGGATTTAACATTAACTCTTAACGTACAAATCACACTGGGGTTCGACAAACCTGCAAATTCATTGAAGTGGTTGCCGATGTCGAAGGCCTGGTAGTTGTAGCTGGAGTATTCGTAGTCTATGAAGCGAACATGACCTGAGAGACAACGAGAGGAAAACGTTAAGTGTATAATGGCGTGCCCATAGATATAGAATAGGAGTAGAACGAACGTTGAAGTGTTTGCCGTGGTCATTTGACTAGTGTAACCGTTACTGTCAAAAGAGACATTTTAGGCAAAAAATAAATACAAAATAAAAATCTGTCTGTAGCCGCAAAACATTTGATCACTGTGATGAAGGTAACACAGTTTATAGTCTAAGTATATAGTATATAAGTCTAATGCAGTGAGGGCCAAAGAGACAATGTACGACGGAGTATTAGGGCCACATTGAGGGAAAAAACATCTGAGATTTACAGAATAAAGTCAGAATGTTATGAGAATAAAAAGAAAAAGAACATAACACATATTACACGTTATGATATTATGACTTTATTCTCATAATATTACAACTTTTTTTTTACTTTTTGACTTTATTATCGTTATATAATGACTTTATTCTCGAAATCTCAGATCTATTTTTTTTCCTCAATGTGGCCCTAATACTCCGTCGTACCGTCGTACCATAGACCTACAACAATGATAAATAAAAAAGAAAATGTAAACAAAAAACAGTTTTTCATTTCCATTTTTAAAAATCCACAGGGAGCCACTGGAGAGGAGCTGAAGAGACGCAGGCTGCTGACCCCTGGTCTATTGTTTGATTGATTGTTGTTAGTTGTCATGGTGACAACACACGTCAGTGGGGCCGTAAATTTTACACGTCTGCTGCAACGGTAACAATGGCAACATTACACATAAAAATGGTTGCCACTCTGACCGCGCTCGCCTCGCAGTATGGAAACGGCCTCTGTGCTCTTCTGTATCCTGTTGGTACAACTGTATTTTATTAAAATATATCTTATTTATAGGCTACATATCTACAGACTATCAGACTAGGGACGCCAAGTGCATTATTATCGTACTGTCGTAGATGTGTCAGCGTTTTTGTTCCTGTGCTCTACACGGAGCTGACACCCGTCCGCCCGCCTGCCTGCTCGCTCGCTCTCATCCCCGGCTCTCTGAAGTTCTGTATCCCGCTGTTGTCTGGCAAAAGCAGCTGCGGCGGTGGCATGGAGGTTCCTGGGGACTACCGGTACAATAACCTTTTATTTTGATGTTAATAAAATAAACCTGAATTCATGAATATGTAGGATATTACTACTGACATTCCTGTAGTATTACGTCACAACGTCTGCTGTACTAGTCGTGTGTTTATACGTGTTTATTTGCATATAGAGCGGGGAAGTGAGATCGGATCACAAGCGGCCACTGGAGACGCATTCTAATGCCAGGTCTGAACTGACGTACTTAGAGCTGTCCAGTCAGGATGTATGTTAACGCCAGGTCTGAACTGACGTACTTAGAGCTGTCCACTCAGGATGCGTGTTAACGCCAGGTCTGAACTGACGTACTTAGAGCTGTCCACTCAGGATGCGTGTTAACGCCAGGTCTGAACTGACGTACTTAGAGCTGTCCACTCAGGATGCGTGTTAACGCCAGGTCTGAACTGACGTACTTAGAGCTGTCCACTCAGGATGCGTGTTAACGCCAGGTCTGAACTGACGTACTTAGAGCTGTCCACTCAGGATGCGTGTTAACGCCAGGTCTGAACTGACGTACTTAGAGCTGTCCACTCAGGATGCGTGTTAACGCCAGGTCTGAACTGACGTACTTAGAGCTGTCCACTCAGGATGCGTGTTAACGCCAGGTCTGAACTGACGTACTTAGAGCTGTCCACTCAGGATGCGTGTTAACGCCAGGTCTGAACTGACGTACTTAGAGCTGTCCACTCAGGATGCATGTTAACGCCAGGTCTGAACTGACGTACTTAGAGCTGTCCACTCAGGATGCATGTTAACGCCAGGTCTGAACTGACGTACTTAGAGCTGTCCACTCAGGATGCATGTTAACGCCAGGTCTGAACTGACGTACTTAGAGCTGTCCACTCAGGATGCGTGTTAACGCCAGGTCTGAACTGACGTACTTAGAGCTGTCCACTCAGGATGCATGTTAACGCCAGGTCTGAACAGGGCCTCAGGTGCTCACCCTCTTTAGTGTTGTGGATGATGTTCTTGCAGAGCAGGTCATTGTGGCAGAGCACCACAGGGGAGCCCAGAGTGGAGAGATGCTCCTTCATCCACACCATCTCCTGCTCCAGCACCGCCTTGCTGGGAACCTCCTGCTGGATTCTGGACCGGGAGCACAGAGGAAAAAGGAGAAAGATCAACTAAAACAAACAGCGTTTCCTTGTCTTGTGATCACCATCACAAAGTGGGAACATATGTGAAAACAACTGAGACCAACATGCACAAACAGGCTCAGCGGGGCTCTGGCCTGCTGTCTCCTGGGAGCTCAGTTACAGAGAAACAAGCTCTCAGTGGACACTCGTGGTGCAGCAGAGTCACTATGGCTACACTACTATCTCCTCAGATCTCATTAGAAACATTTGATTTGTGATTTATACATCACGGACACAGGCCGACTGAGCATTCACACATCCAACCCGTGATCAGCCCCGGTCACATGATGCACATTTACCACTTGACAGCTTCAATCTGCGTCAGTCTGAAACTGGTATTATTGGCTAGTGGAGAAAGAGTTAAGTCGCTGAGTTAACGTCACAGCCAACCAGACTGCTGTGCTGAGCAGAGACCCCTGCGCTAACTGTAATGGGCTTATGGGCCTTAATCCAGTCAGCCTGATAGCAGGAGATGAGAGACGGAGGCACGCACATACATACACAAACACACATACACACACCCTCTCATTGGAGATCTCTACCTGAGACTCAACAGTTCAGTCCCTGCCTGGTGTATAGCAAAGCTATATCACACCGTTCATCCATGAGAGGAGGACAGTTTGTTATGTCATCTCTACTGAAATAATTCTGTATCACACTTAGGATATCTCTATACCAGAAATTTAGTTACAACCGCCAGCGAAATTCCACGATTCTCGATACCACGGTAAAAATGTACTTCAACATCCACTCCTTTATTACCGTTTGCATACTGTTTTCTGTTAGGAAGTTAAACAGCTCATAAGTCCCTCTCTATTACCTATTTTATATTGCTGTGACTACATCTCCTTCATACAGCTGGATTTATTCAAGTTTCTAGACAAAAACTAAATTTTTACCAGATTACATTTGAACTAAGGCGGTCAACGTTAACCCGATAATAACGCGTTAATGCAAAGTCGTCGCAACTTTTGATTTTTAGGTTGTAGCTGGCTCAGTTTTTTTAATTCAATTTTTTCTTTAACCTTTATTTAACCAGGAGTAAAAACTCATTGAGATTAAAAAAATCTATTTTCCAAGAGTGTCCTGGCCAAGATAGGCAGCAGCACAGTTACATGGTTGCAGACAAAAAACAAACATAACAATTGAAAACAAAGACAAAGAGCAAATTACAGAATCATAAGGTATCAAAAATCATTCATCAGCATTCAAAACATCTACAACCAGACGTGCTTGTTTCCAAATCTTTTAGAAGCACTTCAAAGACATTCAGTGAGACCAGCTCTCCAAGTTCCAGGTCATTTTGAAGCTGAGTCCAAGAAGAGGGAGCAGCATACTGGAACGCCCTTTATCCCAGTTCACTACGGACTTTGGGGACGGTTAGTAGGATGAAGTCCTGTGAGCGAAGACGGTAACTTCCCGTACTTTAGTGGTTCAGTCTACGGGTGGAACAGGCAGAACATCCGACCCGAGTATACAAAGAGCAGTGGTGCGTAAGGGCTTTACAATTTGTAATAAATCTCAAATCTCAATCTTTTAAAGCTACAGTGAAGATACTGACATCATATGAAACTAGAAAAACCTGATGAATCCATTGATACCAATCATGTCATACTGGCTTGTCGTGAAGGAGGTTAAATAACGCTCCAAACTTACTCTAAATTTTGGCGAGGAAAACCTGTCATGGCCATTTTCAAAGGGGTCCCTTGACCTCTGACCTCCAGATCAGTGAATGTAAATGGGTTCTATGGGTACCCACGAGTCTCCCCTTTACAGACATGCCCACTTTATGATAATCACATGCAGTTTAGGGGCAAGTCATAGTCAAGTCAGCACACTGACACACTGACAGCTGTTGTTGTCTGTTGGGCTGCAGTTTGCCATGTTCTGATTGGAGCATATTGTTTTATGCTAAATGCAGTACCTGTGAGGGTTTCTGGATCAATATCTGTCATTGTTTTGTGTTGTTAATTGATTTACAATAATAAGTATATACATACGTTTGCAAAAAGCAGTATATTTGTCCACTCCCATGTTGATAAGAGTGAACTGATAAAAAAAATGTGATTCACTTGCGATTAATCGTGATTAAATATTTTAATTGATTGACAGCCCTAATTTGAACACATCATGATATAACGCTAGAATTTACCTTCGACCAATACTCGTTTACTCTTTTATTATTATTTGTACTGAATAGAGCGCATCATAATGTCAATCAATGGCACCTTCCGTGTTGAACTAGAAATGCGGTGTGATCTGTTGAAGTCGGCAGGACGACAGCTAGCTGTTAGCTGGTAAACAGCACAGTCCTGTACGGAGCTAACAGCTAACGTTAACTAGCTCTCGTCCTGCCGATATCAACGTAAATTTGTTGTTCGCAATGTAGCGTCATCAAGGAAAAAATAGGGTGCGTCCCCTGAATGCAAACACATTTTTACCGTCCCCGGGACGACTTTTGCGGTACTATAGAAAAACGAGTACCGTCATGTTTTCAGTATTTTGGCATCGACTTGGTACCGAAGTATGACTTCGCGTGACATCCTTAATCACACTGGAACATTACACAGACCTCTGCCAGTTCTTTGACAATGCCCGTTAACATCTGCTTCAGAGCAACAAGTGTCTGCCGTCCAGGACCAGGACACTCTGGCTGTCTGTGTAACCAAGGAAGTAAGAGTAAAGTGACCCGATACACCGAGCTGAGCAAACATCTGCTGGCCCACTGCATGCCTCAGACTCCCTAATCCAGTCGGCTATTATTGTTACAGTTATATAAGCCACATGCTGGACTTAATCTAATAGCCATCACAACAAAGATATCAGCTGTGCCCGGGCAGCTGGCCAGGTTATGAAACGCTCTACCTTTGTCGGCTCCGCGGGTCCGGTGCCAAGATGCAAACCGAACCATCTTCAGCCTGAACTCTTGGAAAATCCTTCCCCTTTCCCAGAGATGAAAATGCAATTTCATAAAAGGCATTTATGACTTATACTGTATGTGTGTCAGTCCAGGAGTCAAAAGTTTCCGTTTGGATAAGTTCTAGGAGTTATTAACTCTCAGGTTTTACAGGATCTCTGGTCAGAAGCAGTCTGATTTTTAAATCACATCAGCTGTTATATTCTATGCTTGGCCATAACTACATAAACAGTATACTGTAGGTGGTGTTGTCATTAACCTGGATTTATGACATGCAAAGTAACCGGCTGCCCAGTCACAGTCGACTGAGTGACAGCAAAGTTAACAACTTTCTGTCGTCTTTAACTTTCTCTGTGATTGTTTATTATGACCAAATGATGCAGCGCAGGACGAAAATAACATCATGAAATAATGATCTGATCCGCCAGGCGGTCAGTCACGCTTCTTGTCAGAATGGTGTTGATAAAGTGACAACAAGTGATGGACAAAGTGGGATTCTTTGTTCTGTTTTTGATGCTAAAAACCTGTAACTAAGATTTTTTTTGATGTGCAAGAACTTTTTGTGACTTGATTGTTTGCAAACTGAAAACAGGACAAAAAGAAAAGTTTGAGCCATTTGTCTATTGTTCAGGTGTGTCACTGTGGACAGAGTTCTCAACTAAAACAACCCAAAAACACTAGAGTGGACTCATTTTCACATAAAACGTTTTAAGGCACTTTCACCTCACTTTTACCTCCTAAACAGGGTAACTCGTAACATCCTGGAGCAAAAATGTTTGATAAAACTACTTCACCGAGTTCTCTCAGATATCAGGCTCAGGGCAGATTGACTCTGTCCTCATAACTTGTGTTACAGGCAAATCAGGCTGCGCTTCAGGAGCTATTTGCATCATTATCAGCGCGCGTGTGTGTGTGTGTGTGTGTGTGTGTGTGTGTGTGTGTGTGTGTGTGTGTGTGTGTGTGTGTGTTTTGAGCCAGGCGCAAGAGCGCCAACCAAGAACTACCGAGAAGCCAGATCTCACCTAACGTTGGACGCTTGGTCGGTGAACTCGGTGGCCACGAGGGAGAAGTATTTTCTCATCTTGATCCAGAGGTTGGGTTTGGGGATGCAGCCGTTGTGTGCGTGGATGGCGTGGATACGAGCCATCTCCCTGCTTATCAGTCTGAGAGGAGACAAAGACACACAAAAAGATAAATAAGGTTTACCATTGTGACGAGATTTCAACATGAACCAGTACATTATTGACTGTCATGTATTAGTCTCCGGTTATAAAGAAGTTCCTGAAACACACACTGAGCTGAGCTGAGCGTTTAAAAGCCAGGGACAATGTGTGTTACCAGATAAAGTATTAATAATGATCCCTCTGGGCACATTACAATTATTGCAGTAGTGGCATAAGCAACTCCTCGGCTTCCAAACCCGTCTGCCATCTATTATTTGCATGTGACTCACATGTTTTTGCTTCATTTGCCTCTTTCCCGTGAGGTGTTCGAGGCATTTCTACCTCTATTTCTACCATTTCTATAATGCTACCATGTCTGAGCTAAGTGCCCTATGTCCTATGACTCTACAATGTCCCGACCTGAGCAAGGAAGGATCCCTGACATCCTGCACCCCGAGAGCGTCGCCCTGCATGAACTCATAGCAGATGCCGTTCTGGAAGGTGCAGTAGAGGCGAGGAGCACAACCATTAGCATGTAGCACCTAGAGGAGGGACACAAAAATACACAACAATACGTAAGAATTAGATTGGAAAAAAACATGTTAATGCATTTAAAGGGAGGTTTTTATATCATCTGTAGCTTCACAGTGGCGTTCCTTAAATATTCAAATCAAAACATTCAAATTTAGTTTGAAGTGTGTATGTTTTAGCTTCAAAATGCTATTTTCCCTTCAAGCCTTTCTAAAAACTTTCCCCCATGTGACCTGATGTAGGTTTCAGCATGATAACGCTGATACATACTGTATAAATACTGTATATATATATATACACACTGTATATACAACCTTATAGTAAGTGTATTACATACAGTAACTTAGATGGCGGTCGGCATGCTCCCAGTTTGTAGTACCGGCACCGAAGCTAAACAATGTACTGCTGTGGACACCACCTTAGTTTGGATCTGAAAGTCACACAATAGCACAAACAAACTAACCGACCGATGCAGCGGTAGAGCAACAACTCCCGTGTTCTGCATGGTACAATGACTGTTTTTGTGAATGGAGTCTGGTGGCTTTGAAGACCGCAATATAACGGCTTCAGTTCCCTGTCAGAAAGGGCTGTCTGACATTCACAAAAACAATTATTTTAGATGCATGCAACCCCACTTCAAAATATCCAAACTAAACCTTTCAGTTATCTCCAAACTTAGCACAGCTAACTCAGCTAGTGCTAGCGTTCACATGGTTCATAACCTTATTGATTAGCTTACTTTGGTAGCCTACGTCACTGATTTTTCTTAACGGCTGAGCGGGCGTTTCCATTAGAAAACCCCCAGAAAAGAAGGCAGATGGACAGGAGAGCACAACCCTTTACAATACCTGAAAGCTTTTGAGCTCATTGTCTCTGTCCACAATCAGCTCTGTCTTGTTCCCGTATACTCGGACCAGGACCACGTCCTCCGGACTGTCCTCCACGTAGCAGCCCACCAGCTTGTTGGTGGTTCCATCAGTGAAGAGCTGGAAGAAGAAGAAGAAGAAAAGAAATGATATAACCTCTCACACAGATATAGAGGAATCCCCCCCCGACCTCCGACTGTACAGCACCATGTCGGTTCCCAAACATCATCTTGAATTTGAGTGTTTTCTGAAGCCATCAGCTGTCTTCAGTTCAGCACAAACAGTGCAGACATCATGCAGCTCTGACCTACATGAGATAAATGTTATCATACAGCAGCATTCTTAACTGAATCCCTGGCACATGTGCCTTCAAGACCACAGAGAGCTGCATCAATGCCAAGCACTTTTTTTAGTCCTTAGGATGCGTATTTTAGGGCTGTCAAACTTAATGCAATAATAACGCGTTAACGCCACTAATTTCTTTAACGCATTAATCCAACTTGCGATTTTTAGGTTGTAGAGAACTCAGTTTTAAAGCTAGAGTGAAGATACTGGCATCATATGAAACTAGAAAAACCTAAAGAATCCATTGGTACCAACCATATCATACTAGTTTGTCGCGAACTTGCGCTAAACTTTGGCGAGAAAAAACAGGCATGGACATTTTCAAAGGGGTCCCTTTGACCTCTGACCTCCAGATATGTGAATGAAAATGGGTTCTATGGGTACCCACGAGTCTCCCCTTTACAGACATGCCCACTTTATGATAATCACAAGCAGTTTGTGGGCAAAAAAACTGGTGTGTTCTTTATACTAGAACAGTTTTCCTAAAATGTAATTTTAAAAAACCCTGTATCATGATATGTATCGTATCGACAGATTCTTGCCGTTACACAGCCATATATCACGGCAATGCAGACCTTGGAAATGCACGCTATAACAAAATCCTACAGTCAGCAGGTGTCGTAAATTCAGCAAATTAATACATAGGACTTTGAACGAAGCACGGTCGATGTACTGGACGTGGACGTCTAACCACACCTTCCCACGGGTCACAGCCAGGACTACTTGACTCATCTGCAGGGTGGTGTTGTATCAACAAGTTAAGTCTCTTCTAAAATGAAGAGTAAGCAAAAAGACTTCTGTGTCTAAAGCCAGGCCGTAAATATCTGAGTGACAACATCACTCCTGTGGAAACCAGTGGGCCGGCCGGTCCGTCCCACTGCGGCCAAACACAATAACAACATACACACTGTGTGCCTGCATCTCCCCCGGCCCAGACGCTCACTCACACATATCTGGCATTCCGCATGTGGCTGACCACAAAGATGGGCGCGCAGGCATCCCTGTTATGACCCAACATACACAAGCATACACGCCTTTGCTACCACATGACTGATCCCTTCTACCCGCCACACAATGCACCGCTAAGACCGGCGATCAATACATCGACAGACAGCGATAAGCTTGGACCCAGACAGAGGTAAACATTCGGCCATATACCGCCTGACGCTTTATTTTTGTTCCCTCTCCATGAATGAGTCTACGCTCCGTGGTCTGACTGCATCAGAGGTGAACCATTCGGTCTTCAGCATGAGAAAGTTGTAAGAGGAGACGGTTGCTTTGTTGCTCTTGGCGCACACTCTGCTGTTTTCCGGCGCTCTGTGTGTGTGTGTGTGTGTGATGTTTGGAAATGGACGGTGTGTATTTACAGTAAAAGTCTTCCTGTCCAGGTGGCGGGGGCTAATCAGGTGTTTCTGTCAACAGTGCTGCCCCACTGCTCTCCGCTACATTTAGCGCTTCCCGCTCCCATCAAAACAAGTCCTGCTGCTCCAGAACATCCTCCCAAACTCTAACACTATTTTTTCTAACATTAATCTCACACTCGCCTCACTCTATTTTCTGCTGTATTTATAAATACACTGGCAGTTGTGCAGCTGTAAAACTCCAAATGGAAAAGCCTGTTTGGGTGGTGGTGGTCACTGAGAAAAGCTGTGCTGGTCTGGCCTGTAGAGGTCAAGGCAAACACCGTCACATCCTCAGCTGCAGGTGTGTGTGTGTGGATGCGTGGGATGTCGTATCCTGAGGGATTAGCCAGCAGGATGTAAACACATGGTTGGCGTAGCCGTGTTCAACCCGTGCCACTCAGAGTAGCAGCAGTGTTAACGTGGCCACTATCAGAGCTCATCCAAAGACTTTGACCTGACCACGACACGTCAGTCACTGGATCATTTTACAAGGAATCAATTATGCATATTCATTTCCCCGACAGGGTGCGTCTCCGAAATAGATTGCTCAACAACACACTCAAAAATATTTGCAAAACATCGCATCTGTTAGTTTCATAGTGATTGGAACTCAAAATGTATACAAGAGACGGACACAGTAATGGATTAATCGATTACTTGTAGTGTGTGCCCACTCAATGTTTTCATTTTAATTCATTGATGTGTTGTGAGTGTTTATACTGACGTTATATTGACTGCACACTAGGGCTGCAACTAACGACTATTTTGATAATCTTTCGATTATTAGGGCTGAATGATTTTGAAAACAATATCTAATTGACATTATTTTTGACTGATTTTGCAATTGCAATATGAGGGAGTGACCATTTTTACATCAATATTCTCATTTTCATTGAAAAACATATAAAAAAGTAAACATTATGGTGTTTTTTTTTTTGTGGGGATCTGTACCGAAGATGTTTTCTTTAGTCTTTAGAATATGATGTGTAGACCAGAGGCCCGTACTAAGAAGCAGTATCTGGCGTTAGCGAGGTAACTTCAGGGTTTTCCGTCCTACGAAGGTGGATCACTTTGTACAGGGGTAGATCTCCATGGTAACTGATGCTGAACAGCTAACCTGCTCCGGAGCAGGTTATGTTCCAGAGAAGAGATCAACTCGTATAAAAGCACCGCCTACTGACCAATCAGAGCTCGGTGCGCGGATCGTATGATAATATTACACACATATGAAGAAGTTTAAGTCATAATCCAGACAACACAGTTTAAACTGACAGATGCAGGAAGGACAGCTGGATTTATGCTGTGGGTGTTTACCCCTTTGAATTATATTTTTATACTTATTTTTTTACTTCCTCTTGAGTCTGTTTCACACCGCCGGAGACGGGACGCAGCTGAAAGAAGGTTGAAATCGTTATACACGCCCCATACTTAATAATGGGCATAATGAGGGAGTAACCCATTCATCCACTACGCTACTAAAAGCTATTTATATCTAGACGACTATATTGGACTTTTGAGTGTTCCGTTAAATTAATAGCTGCCTATCCAGCTGTTCTTCCTGCATTTGGCAGCTTCAACTGTGTTACTTTTAGTCTGGATTATGTGTTTAACTTCTTCGTTTTTGTCTAATATAGTTTACTCTACCTTTCTTTGTAAAATGTGCCGCTCTGCCTGTCTGTCTGCAAGTCTGCGGACTTGTCCATGTCTGTGATTGGTCATATGCTACAAACACCAGCCCGTTCATGTGAACGCACTCACAGCCAGACTGAGAAACCCTGGGTTGATTTACCGAGTTGATAACCAGCGTCGTAGGACCGCTTAGCGGGATCTCGGTTGTTAGGGTTAGTGAAGCCAGATAACGAGAAGATACCCTGGGTATGTTGAACTGGCTTCGTAGTACAGACCTCTGGACATCTCTGCAGCAACACAATATTAAATTTAAAATGGTATTTTGACAATATTTCACCTTTAACAAATATTGCACCTCCTGCAATTTGCACTAGGCCATATTGTGATTTCAATAAAATGTCAATTAACTGTGCAGCCCTATCAATTGTTACTTTGTTTAATCGATCGTTTATCACAGTTCATTAAAAAACTAAATGTATTCCTCGTCTTCTTGTACAATGCTTTTACTTTAATAAAAAATAAATATCTAAAAGGGACATTGGGGATGCAGCCATGCACTGAGAATAAAAGAGAAATGTAGTTTTGTTTCCATTTATAACTCTTTATGACTTGGGAGCGCCTTGGTAGCCGAGTGGTTACAGCGCTACATGCTACATAACCGCAACTTCCCGGGTTCGATTCCAGCCGCGGGACCTCTGTTGCATATCATAATCCATCTCTCTCTATCCCCCGTTTCTACACTGTCCTCTATCAAATAAATGCAAAAAGGCCAATAAACAAAACTCTTTCCATGTGCTGAGAATATCATTATACATCAGAATATCAAATCTGAATAGATTTCTTTGGATCCCATTAGGGCTATCAAATTTTCACGGCACGATTATCATGGCCAAAATAATTCGTGATAACGATAATTTGCGATATCTATAGAAAATTAAAAAATAAGTCAAATTCACCTTTAACTTTGTTAATTGTGCGTTTCGTCTCTTTTTTTGGCAAATTAATTAAACTCAAAATACGAGTGTAGGATAATTGAATTATTGCCCGACACAAACCCATAAATCTGTTTGTAGGTCTCAAAAGGTTTTAAAACAAGCACTCAGGTCCTGCATAAAGTTACAAATACAAACTGGTCATTATAGAATTAAATAGTGTTCTGTTGCTGCTTGTCTCTCATTATTAACAATCTTCCATAAATGTACAAAACACACTTTGCTCATATGAGGAGTAGTGAGTCCATTTATATCCTGTAAGAGCAGACGAAAATGACTTGAATAGACGAATAAAGCTGTCAGTACTTTTTGCTGTACTGGTGCCGTGTCACTTCTTGGACACACACTCATCACGCTCTTTAATATTAAACTGACAGAGTAAAATGTTCAACATAAGTGGTGAAGGTTTCTGATGGTAGAAAGCCGACCCCGGGTTAATATAATACTTGAAAGAATAAGAAGTATTTTGGAAAGAAGAGGAAATAGTTTTGCACCAGTGATCAGGGAATCCAACTTCTGTATATTAGTACAGTATGGTTGCCTCCTCTCAAATGTTATGTGGCTAATTAATTATAAATGAGGTAAATGAATGTAAAATTAATGAATGTTGGGGAAATTTTGAATGACTGCTTTCTTAATATAACGCAGTTAAAAGTGAATATGAGTTGAACTTATCGTAACACAAGTGTGATGTTGTATAAAGTATAAAGCATATGATAAATATGATGCACTGTATTGTGGACCCCAGGAAGACCAGCTGGTGGTGCCCTTGGCATTAGGGATCCTTTTAAATAAATACATAAATAAATAAATAAATATATATTACTAGCTGCTTTTCCATGTTTAACCATTATATGAAATATGTTTGGGTTTTTGACTTCTGGTTGGACAAAACAAGACACTCAGACCCAGATAAAGCTCCATCCCACAGAGCTGTTCACTTAAAATAAGTGAAGTCAATTTCTGGCTCACTTTGAAAGCAAGCACTAATTTGTGTCCTTTAAAATCAAGCAAGTAACAGATAAGTTCCCCAAAGGGACCTTTTGCTGTGCCAACAAGCAGAGAAATGCTGATTTTCTGATATTAACTCCACTTTCAATGATTACACCCCCCTCCTTTCTTTCTGCTCCTGTCACTGAGAACTCATGAATAATACAACTTGAAATAGTCTCAAGTTAAGTTTCAAACTTTAGCCGACACACCTTCACCTTTTATTTGTAGAACAGGCACAGATCTGCATATTTGTCAGCTTGCCTTCTGTGTTCCTGTTCTTTTTTTGACTTTATTATTCATGCCACCTTTGCATATAAAAGACTGCAAATAATAAAACTGGTTTAGCCGGGGTTTTTTTCTCCAAATACTGTGAGTGCATCGAACTGTAAACGCTAGACTGTGTTAGTATTTGACATATATGTTTACTATCTGCTTAGTGTCTGAGGCCCTATTTTCAAGCCTCAGATAGCTTATCAGGGTGTCCAATCACACATATCTCCATTATGTCTTATGATGATGATGTGTTTGTACCTTAACTAGGTTGTGAATAAATTATAGGGCTGTCAAATGCAAATTCGTTTTAACGCCACCAATTTGTTTAACAAATGAACGCAACTTGTGATTTTTAGGTTATAGCGGGCTCAGTTAGGTGTACCATATGAAACTAGAAAACCTAAAGAATCCATTGGTACCAATCATGTCATACTAGCTCTAGGCAAAACCGTAATGGCCCTTTTCAAAGGGGTCCCTTGACCTCTTGACTCCAGATCAGTGAATGTAAATGGGTTCTATGGGTACCCACGAGTCTCCCCTTTACAGACATGCCCACTTTATGATAATCACATGCAGTTTGGGGCAAGTCATAGTCAAGTCAGCACACCGACACACTGACAGCTGTTGTTGCCTGTTGGGCTGCAGTTTGCCACGTTATGATTGGAGCATATTGTTTTATGCTAAATGCAGTACCTGTGAGGGTTTCTGGACAATATCTGTCATTGTTTTGTTGATTGATTTCCAATAATAAATATACACATACATTTGCATAAAGCAGCATATCTGTCCACTCCCATGTTGATAATAGTATTTAAATACTTGACAAATCTCCCTTTAAGGTACATTTTGAACAGATACAAAATAACTATGGACAATCATGCGATTAATTGTGATTAAATATTTGAATCAATTGACAGCCCTAGCTATTAAATTGACTGTTACACCCCTACTAGTTGTGAGCTAGTTACAGTACATTGGATTGGAGAGGTCTCTCTGCATGATTTTGCCCATTCAGAGCCCAGCCCCACCTCAACAGCTGCATATTAATGTTTCTATAACTGTGTTATTAACATTCAGTCACACTGGATTAATAACATAGGCTATGACTTGGCTTTCATGCTATATTTAGAGCTTTAGAGTACTTTAGACATATAAAGCTAACTGGAATATTCCCCTACTGTCCTTTAAGGTAACTTCTTATTGCTTAGAGTTTAAGTCTAGATAGCTTAGCTACCGTTTGCTAACAAGACTACAACAGAATATAAACCAGCAGTCTTCATTCATGAATTAGGAATAGAAGGTGGTTTGTTAAAAAGCCAGTAGAGATGATGTTTCCACGGCCCTGCTCCTCCTTTATCTACCTGCACACATTAGACCAGGTTTCACTTTGTTTGAGTTTCTTTCTTAAAGTCATGAAAATAAAAATGCTTTGGAACTTCTTAGTATAACAGAAGAATGTGAGTTACTGAGTTACAGAGTTACAGAGTTACAGAGTTACAGAGTTACAGAGTTACAGGGACAGCCCTTACTTTCATTTATCATTATTTTCATGTATCATTTTACATATTTTATTTGTTCTTGTTCTGTTTGCACCTTGTCCTTTTACTTGAATGCAATAATCTATGAGCCATGCTGGTTGGAAATCTGGATTTGTTCAAAAAAAAAAAAGTCTCATTAGCCTAGCATACAGCTAGCATACACCTAGCATACAGCTAGCATACAGCTAGCTTAGCTTACTCTCATTAAGCTGTATGCTAGGTGTATGCTAGCTGTATGCTAGCTGTATGCTAGGTGTATGCTAGGTGTATGCTAGCTGTATGCTAGCTGTATGCTAGCTGTATGCTAGGTGTATGCTAGGTGTATGCTAGCTGTATGCTAGGTGTATGCTAGCTGTATGCTAGCTGTATGCTAGGCTAGGTGTGTGCTAGGTTAGCTTAGCATCAGCTAGGTGGACAGTGGTCCCGGTACCATTAGCCTAGCCTAGCCGGTACCTTGGTCTGGACGTGGTTCTGGTATCATTAGCCTAGCCTAGCCTAGCCTAGCCGGTACCTTGGTCTGGACGAGGTTCTGGTCCCAGGCGGGTCTCAGCTCTTTGATGAGCTTCATCGCTCCCTCCGTCACGTTGTGCTCATCCACGGTAACCGGGATCTTCCTGATGACCGGCGAGCCGACGGGCACATGGATCTGCGTCTCCATCCTGCTGCTGCAGCCGTTAACCGTTATCCGTTAACCGTTACCCGGTAATCTCAGACTCCTTCACAGACGGAGGTTCAGCAGCATACAAAGAGTCCGTTAAAGCAGATAAAGGATGTTGTCTTGTTTATCTGGCTGGTCGCAGGAGTGTAACCGGGTCTGTCTGTGCCGGGTCTGGATGGTGAGGATGGTATGTCTGGATGCTCTGGATGCTCTGGTCGCCGGGTTTTCTTGGGAGCAGTCCGTCCGTCAGTCAGTCAGTCAGCTCTCAACAGGACCATTTCCTCCTCCTGCTTGGCTCCGCCCGCCAGGGATCATCCGATTGTACCGCCGGTTGAGACGCACCACAACCGTGCACGCCCATCGTCGTCTCCGAGTGTGTCCGAATGGAGCCCGAGTAGAGCCGACTGGAGCCCATCGCCGTCTCCGAGTGTGTCCGAGTGGAGCCCGAGTTCAGCCGAATGAACAGATGCTGCTGGCTTCATGGAAACATGTATTTTGAAGATTAAATTAATGTCTTTTTAAGAACAGCAAACAGCCAATAAGTCGCCTGTATCAGAATACGTAGGTACTGTAAGCAGACTAGACTTTAATTTAATGAACAACTTTACTTTACTTTTTTTTAGACTAATAACTGCAGTCTAAAGTTATTGTCATGTGAACTGTGAGAAGAAGGCCTATATATGCTTCTTCTGCAGCTGTCTCCAGGTCATAATTATGTTCTATTTTGGGGAAACAAATTATAAAATAATAATTAAAAAAAATCCCAAATCCATTTAATAGCAATTATGTGTGTGATAAATTTCTTATGGGCTGATGAGAATCTATTCAGATTTTTGTATTTATTTTTATTTATATAGATTTATTTATTTATTTATTTTATTTTTTACTTTATTAATAAGCAGTTCTTGTATGTATATATTGTTATTGTACTTATATTTTCTAAAATTAAAACAAAAAGTCATAATTTTTTTTAAAAAGAAGATATAGCTTAGTTAATGTACTGTAATTAGGCTACTACACCTATACCTATATACTATATAGCATAAGTGTACTAGATATAAAATTAGCTAAGATAAGATTTATTGATTCCAAAGGAAAAAATAAGTTTTCCAGCAGCACAAGAGACAGACCAGGCAACGATGCAAATTAGAGCAAAGGAAATAAAATATCAGGAGAGCCACATAATTAATAAAAATTTAATTAAAGCTATATAAAATAAGTACAGCAGAGTATACAGTAAGTACAAAAACTACAATTAATTGAAATGAGAAAGTTGGTTCCCAACCTTTTTCCTTAAGGGACCTCTTTTCTATCATTGAGTAAACTGACGACCCCTGACTAAGTGACATATTTTATGGATATTTCATATTATATTTAATGTATAACAATGGATGTAACATCAAAACAATATCTCCTAATTAGCCAAAATTAGTCATCATTTAAGATATTTTCAGATTTGCTGTTTTATTTGCCAAATCATTATATAATATAGGAGACAACAAGCAAATGTAATTTTATAAAATTCTTTACTTATGGATGTACTTAATAAAGTTTAATATTCATGTAATATTTTGTGATCACACTTGAGAGATACAGACTGGAAATATTGTCTGGTGTTTATGTGGCGGGTTATCTAATCAGGAGATGATGACTTATCATAAGTATATAAACATATAAATACAGGTGTATGTTCACTTCTTTAACTTTACCCTAATTCCAGTTATTTCCACATCAAATAAAAGACTTGAGGGCAAAAGACAGTAGTGTGCCGGTGTTTTTAAAAAAATATTTTTATTTTTTTTAAGTTACTCGCTACTCAAGTAACTTTTTTTTTTACCGTAAATACTTTTGTTCTCTTACACAAGTAATTATTATTGATGACTACTTTTACTTCTACTTGAGTACTTTTTTTTTGCAAACAGTACTTTTATTTGAGTACAGTTTTTGGCTACTCTACACACAACTGATAACAAATGATAAATTGTACAATTAACCCAAGTAGTGAACACAATAACTGCAGGAAGTTTGTGTAAAACGAGCGATTTGGATGAATTCTGAGCAGATTATTACCTGTGAAAAATGAATCAGAGATGAGTTTTCCTATTATTTTAAGGAACTTTTAATATAATTCTTTATTTGTATTGTTTGTATTGTTTTAATTTTTACCAATCATTCATACTTAATTCTTTTTTTTGACAGAATCACTGTTTTCTTCTCCCTGACGCTTGGCCGTTGTTCTGTCAGCTCTTTGGTTGTTTTAACTTTTCTAATGCAGGACGAGGCTGTTTAACAGAGACGGAAGACTGTGAATATAACTTGTGTTCAAGTCTTCACCGTGATTTTATCCTGTTTATATCTTAAATAATAATCCAAACTTTAAAAATAACAATTAATTTAGTTTTTGTCACAGAAATGAATGAAATGCTGAAATATAGGCCAATTGTATATTTCTATAAAAAGTTGTCCTACACACCTTAAAATCAAGAAGGCCTCGCGTCCCCTCATGAAGCGTTGGTGACCCCTAGTGGGGGTCAGGAACCTCAGGTTGGGACCCAGTGAGAACCCTCGGCCATTGTACATAAATGTGCTTTATGTGGATTGATATAGTCCAGTATATATGCACCCAATAGGACTTCAACCAATAAAATCCTTGATTAAAAGTAGACATATAGTGATTTTAAAGAACGATCCAGAGAGATAAACAACTGTTTAAATATAGTAACTGGTCCAGATGTTTAGTCTGACTACAGCTGGGTAGTTTATGCATGGGACTCTTTATTAGCAGAGGAAAAAATACAGCCACCAGATAAATACAATGAGAGAAATCTACAAGATCTACCTTCTGCACAAAATCTCAAAATTGACTGTTATTTTCTTTATTTGTTATTTGTCAATTACAGCAAATAAGTCATTGGCAATGAAAATCTTTGGTCTCAGGTTCTTTCAACAATGTTCATAATATAAGTCTATATAAAAGGGGGAATTGAACAAGTAAAAGTAAAAGCAAAAATGAGAATCTAAGGCATAAAATATGAAAGTTAAAATAAATATAAACATAAGGAAATATAAAATAGTAAATGTAAATTTTAGTTGATGACGGTATCTCAGATGGGGAAACTGAATGTAAACAGGATGTAGTATATTATATGCATGATGAGAAGTAATATTTGTACACGGAGGTGTAAACAGGATGTAGTATGTATAGAGAAGTAGTAAATATGTATAAATACACAGAGGTGTAACAGTTTGTGTCATATACTCAAGAAAGCTGCATGAAGATAAAAACTACAGACACATTAATAGTTAACATGAACTATCAGATTAAACTTGTCATAAAAAAACAACTCTGTCAGATTCAAGTCCCTGTGCAGTAAGTTGAGTAGCCTAATGAGTATAAAGTAGACAAGTTAGAGGCACAAATGTGCACACAAACAGCCAACACTGACCTGACCTGCAACGATCAGTTCCACTACGGCAGTAACAACTCTCAGTCAAGAGGTGGCAGTAGAATAATAAAAATGTCTTTGTCAAGTGGTGCAACAAGGGTACAGGTTGTACCCTGAAGGATTACTCCTAGTTAGGATGAGTACATGAGAGAATATTATAACTATTATCTTCTCTATTTGTTACAGGTTACGTCCTCTTTGGACTCTTTAGTTGTCTGTCAGGTGGGATGTAGCAGAGGTTGTGCAATTTCTAATCTAAAAAGCAACTATATGCAAGATTATAACTTCATATCAGTGTATTAATGCTGAATATAAATAAACCCTTCACACCATCATTTTCTTATTCTTATTTATTCTGATTCTTTTTTTGAGTAATATGAATTAAACTGTACAGAAATTGTACAATGATTCAACCGCGCAACACTGCTACTGTACATTTCAAGAAATATTCATATTTAATTTATATATATGTATACTATTCTTGCATTTATACTTAACACACTTTAATCCATTTTCTCAGCATTTTTTATTCACTTATTTAAACTGTGGTTATAATACACATATTTGTGCATATTTGTTATATTTCTCATTTTTTTATTTTTATTATTCATTTATATTTCTCTGCATATATTGGGTTATATGTTGTAGCATTATGTGCATAATTACATTACGTTACATTACGTTAAATTACGTTAGAGTTGCTCATATATAAACCTAAAGAAATGTAAAAAAATAGAAATAAAGGAGTATATAACATGTAAATCATGTAAATAATGCTACAATATATGTAAAGAAATATAAGCATGTAATAAATAAAAAATAAGAATGAAACATGAAATATGTACAAATATTTGCATTAAGACGTGCAATATATTACATATAACCACAGAGCAAATAAGTAAATACAAAATGCTGAGAAGTGGGATCTATTCTAAGTGTGTTAAATCTAAATGCAAGAATGGTATAAATAAAAATTAAATAAGAATATTTCTTGATATGTACATTATAAATACAGTGTTATTGAATTAATTAATTGATTATTGCACAAGTTATTGTACAGTTGAGTTAAGTCAGTATTGTATGGCAGAGTATTAGGACCACACTGAGGAATACAAAATAAATCTGAGATTTCGAGCATAAATTCAGAAGTTTACGAGAAAAAAAATCATAATATTATGGGAATAAAGTCAGAAGTTTACCAGAGAAAGGTTGTAATATTATGAGAATAACGTAATAAGTTTAAGACAAGACAAGATACGTTGTTTCCCCCCTCAATGTGGCCCTAGTACTCCGCCGTAGTATTGTATATAGCAGCTGACGGGTGAAATAAGTCCAGGTCCAGTTTATTGACTCATGAGCAGTGCATTGTTTATGTCTCAATGAAGATGTGCAAACAGTAAGGAAATGCATCATTCTCTCACGCCCAAACTTGTCGAGCAGCTAAACTTTGTCCATGTTTGTAAATGACTAGCGGCTGCTTTTAGTGTTACAGGATAGGGAGGGATGTGTTGGTGTGTTGGTGTGTTGGTGTGTTGGTGTGTGCAGTCACACCCAGACACTGTGTGAATGCAGCAGCTCAGAGCTGCAGCTCTACCTGTAGCCACACGCCTCATCTGCTCTCCCTAAACCTCACCCAGACTCCTCACTGGCTCTCAGGAATGCAAAGCGTGTGTGTGTGTGTGTGTGTGTGTGTGTGTGTGTGCGTGAGAGAGGGTGTGTAGGTGTCTGATTGTGAATGCGCATGCACGTGTTTTAGCCGTGACCTTGTACACAGGTGGGACAGCTCAAAGGTAGACCGCTGCTATAGATGGATATCTGAGGAATGAGGAAATGTTTACATTGTCACACTGCAGAGTGCTGTTTACAATGTCACACACACACACACACACACACACACACACACACACACACACACACACACACACACACACACACACAGTGATCATAAATCACATCTCCACTGAAAGAGTGAGCTGTGAGCCAGCTTCTTGTCTAACCTAATTTCTCATGTCAGGGCTCATGTTGACACGCTGCTCATCGATCACAGATTGCTTGATTAGAATGAATCGGGGGTGTTTGGGAAGAGGGAGTGTTTACTTTCACACACACACACACACACACACACACACACACACACACACACACAACTTTATAACATTTACACAAACCCACACACAGAGGACACGGGTTGGTTTCAGAGTTGACAGATGTGGCTGAACAATGTGCTCAGTTTATGATCTACAACAAAGTGAAGTGAGTGAATGGGAGGTCATTCAAGGACGTCTGACCATCTGGACAGTTTAGAGCTCGCTGGACTTTGTCTGTCTGCAGTAATGTCCTCATTGTTTTCTTATTGTCCTCTTTCACCATGTCCAGAGGGACTATTTCATTTCATTTCATGGTTTATTTGATAGGGACCAATACAATGTACAGAGACAACTTCAAAACGGCTATCTGACGCCAGTATCAAAGTGCTTATAGCGGATGCTACTTTGCAACACCTGTCCTTAGAAGGAAATTAAAACAGGAATGAGTACAGGAAAAAGAAAAAGATACAATAAAGCACACACTTAAAAACTAGAGGTGAGTTCAGGTTTGTCGCTGAATTAAACAGGATTTGGTTGCTCTCTTAAAAGTGGTACATTTTGCCGCAAATTTCAAGTGATCAGGTAGCGAGATCCAAGACTTCGCTCCTTTCACAGAAAAAAGCCGTCTGAGCAAAAGATAATTTGCAGGGCTGTCAATCGATTAAAATATTAATCGCACATATATTTATCTGTTCAAAATGTACCTTAAAGGGAGATTTGTCAGGTATTTAATCCTCTTATCAACATGTGAGTGGACAAATATGCTGCTCTGTGCAAATATATGTATATATTTATTATTTGAAATCAATTAACAACACAAAACAATGACAGATGTTGTCCAGAAACCCTCACAGGTACTGCATTTCGCCCCAAACTGCATGTGATTATCATAAAGTGGGCATGTCTGTAAAGGGGAGACTCGTGGGTACCCATAGAACCCATTTACATTCACATATCTGGAGGTCAGAGGTCAAGGGACCCCTTTGAAAATGGCCATGACAGTTTTTCCTCGCCAAAATTTAGCGCAAGTTCATAGCGTTATTTAACCTCCTTCATGACAAGCTAGTATGACATGGTTGGTACTGATGGATTCATTAGGTTTTTAGTTTCATATGATGCCAGTATATCACGCTACAACCTAAAAATCGCAAGTTGCGTTCATGTGTTAAAGAAATTAGTAGCGTTAAAACAAATTTGCGTTAACTTTTTACACATAACAGACACATTATCTTCCTGTTGGAATTATGTTTCCAGCTACTGGACAGAGTAGAGTCCAATATCCTCTTTCATTTTAGCTACTTTAATAATGCATGGCCTTTCTTCACCAGCTAGTGAAGTGTTTTTCTTTTGCGAATTTCACTCTGACAGGACAAGCAGAAAATTGTAGTCTTGCTTGGTTGTTACCAGCAGCGACAGCGACGCTATTATTGTTTTCATCTTGTGAGTCTGTTGTGTGTCATCATGGACAAATGCGTTCCTGCAGACTCCAACTGTAGCAGGAACTACCACAGGAGAGGTATGGAGTAATTTACCAGGTACAGGACAGATTTTGTGACCACGATAGCGTCACAACCACACACAACACCGTCAGGACAATGTACAGGTGTTTACAGTAGATCAAAATGAAGGCCGAGTTCGAAGGTGGTCCGAGCAAGGGTGATCCCATCGCTAGATCTAGATGGTCTCTAGGTTGTAATTTTCTTTCAGCTCAAAGCTGCTCTATATTATTAGAGTCTGTAGACTTCACTGTGGGTCTGAAACCAACACTTAAACTAAAATATATAATAACCCTCCGCCCCCCCTCCCTCTCCATGACATTTTTGTCAGAGATCTAGGTCAGCGATTTGTCCCACTCCAGATAGATAATCACACCTGAGCACACAAAGTAGTGAGATCACCAAAGCACTCAGAGCTTAATGCACCGCTGACAAAAGGCTGTTTGTTCTGTCACAAAATAAAGCTGGATTACACATTCAGTGACATACAGCGGCTCTGATAAGTGGCTGTCTGCAACAAGTAGGTAACCCCCGAAATACAGACGAGACGTAGATCATCACTGCCTTTACACTTTCAAACCCAAAACCTATTTACACTATAGGGTTAGATTAAATAAAAGGCTACCTCTGAGAGATTAGGACATTTTCTCACACACTGTACTTAAGTACCACTTCACATTTTGAGATACTGCTTCTTAAACAATGGATCACATGACTGCTAGTACGTGAGAGGGGTCACCGATAACGACGAACCCACAGAGACTTATCAGCCAGTTCCCTTCATGTTAACATCAACATTATACTGTATCTAATGAAAAGTGTTGCCAGTGAGTAAATACAACCACATTAACGCAACGACACAACAACACAGGGGAGACTTTGCATACTCCATATGTGTCTTTGCAGCAGAGCCACATGTGATACTATGACGTGCCACCATCATCCCGTCCTTGACATGTGGCTCAGTCCTGAAACACGACAGGAAGTGGTCACAGATCAACAAAGACGTAAGAGGACGACCAAAAGCTGGCAAAGAGGAGGTTAACTATGTGTGACCTCACGTTTAGAGACCTTCACATCCGCCGCGGGGTTAAACCAGGATGAGCCATCGGTGAACTGACACAGCACATCGGTCAGTGTCATCACTTCAAAGAGGTGGTAAATATGTGTGTGTGTGTGTGTGTGTTGGGAGTGTGTGTGTGTGTGTGTGTGTGTGTGTGTTTTGGGAGTGTGTGGCTGTATTTGTCTTTTTGTTGACCCCTCAGAGGAGCATATGGCAGCCAACACAAAGCCTTAACCCGACCCCTATCAGTCCTGATACCGCCTCACTCCTCCTCTCAAAGGTGAACAACAGGACACTCAGGCATGCATGCATGAGCACACACACACACACACACACACACACACACACACACACACTTGGCTCCAGACCCCCCCCCCCCGCCTCCCTTCTTTATTTACAGCCCCCTCTTCTTGCTTTCCATCCTTTCATTTTCAGATCAGGTCCTTTCCCCCGGAGCAGGCAGCAGCTGGAGGACTGACTCTCAGAGGGAGGCAGCGTGACAGCAGGACTGAGGAGGGGACTCGTGCCGAGCTGCACATTAACTTAGCCGGGTTACCACCAAAAGTTCCCCGAACTTTTAAGTCCCTAGAACTACTTTTCAAGGAACTAAAAGGTTCTTTCAGCCCACTGTTGTCTTTCCACAGTTTAAAGACCTGCGAAGATTCTGCAAAAAAACATGTGACGATGGCTGCTGGAGGTCACAGCGGTAAACACACTCTGCAGCCTGACGTTCAGTGTGTCTGCCTGTTTACTCTAAAAAACACGCTGGAAAAAATAAGACGTAGAAAAAACGTTGGATGTAATGAATGAAACGCAGAGGAGGAAAATGAATCTAAGAGCGTCTGTCTCCTCTGTTGAGTGTTTGATGGTTATTTATTTGTGCTTCAGAATGTAACCACCTTGAAACAATCAGAAAATAACTTTTCTTTCTGTCATTCACAGCACCACCACACTGTCTGTCTCTTCTAACGTTTGCCCTCGCGATCTCTCTCTCTCTTTTTTCTCTCTGTCTTTTCTTTAAATGAGTCGGGAAGCCGACAGAAGAGCCTAACGCTACTTTTAATGTTATCAAACAAAGAGAAATGTTCTCCCCTCGTCCTAACATGGTCCTAAATTGATACTAGAGTAGTTCCTTGTTTATGAATGAAGCGCGCAAACTCCACCCCGAAAGTTTCAGAAAGTACTACCCTCTGACCTTTTTGGTAGGTAAAATGTTCCTGCAGTGGAAACGGGGCTCTAGTTGCTCCACACAAACACACACACACACGTATAGGAAGAACAGATAAAGAGAGCATTTACTCTCACCATAAACACCTATTATGTGATTTATGTAAGCCTGTGCTCTTCTTGGATGCATATTGATGGATAAACGAGAGCTTTAATAGTCAGGCCAGAGGGACGGTCTCACATACTGCAGCTAGAGTTATCCTCACCCTTAGGTAACAACAGATCTGCACAAGCCACTTTTTGTTTCTTCTGCTGCCGCTGGGAATGGATGTGTATCTGCCCGTTTAACTAGCCTTCTGACAGCTAACAGTTAACTGTAACAACAGCACCAAAGGGCCTTTTCTCCCTCCCTGTGGGTGGGCATTGTACAGTATGTGTGTGTGCAGGTTTGTAGGTCAGCTCTATATAAACTTTTGGCTGAAATCTATATTAACCTTTTCCATTGTTGTGTTTTTTTTAGGGGGATACGGGGGTCTTTAGGGGGAGACAGCAGGTCAACAGTAGATAGTGGTGTACATCATCTGAAAGCTGGAACCTGGAGATTAATTTGAGACAACACTGTGTGTCAAGATCTGACTTAATTCATTCATTCATTAAAATAAATTGTGAAGGTGTATAAGGGTTTAGAACATTATGATAGAAGTATATGATGTCCATCCCCATGCTCTATTATGTCTCATAAGTTGTTGCAGCAATTTTTTGGGTTGATACCATTTGTTACACAGATTTGGTGCAAAATTTAACAATTTTTTACCACTGGAGAATTGATCAAAATGATCAATAATCCCTCCAAAATACCACATTAAGACACCAAGACTTTGAGGAACACCGTAGAAAAAGCCATGCTGTGATTTGGGATCAAAAACTTTTGACATTTGGAGGTTTCTGCAAGAATTGCATTTTTTTCAGCGATAGGATGGCGAACACTTCTGTTGTGTAAACTGCTCAGAAAGCCCCTTATTGATCAATCTAGCTAGGAAAGTCATCCATCCTCTCTAGTCTGATCCATCCATCCTCTGAATGCTCTAGGTCTCTAGTCTGATCCATCCATCCTCTGAATGCTCTAGGTCTCTAGTTTGATCCATCCATCCTCTGAATGCTCTAGGTCTCTAGTCTGATCCATCCATCCTCTGAATGCTCTAGGTCTGTAGTCTGATCCATCCATCCTCTGAATGCTCTAGGTCTCTAGTCTGATCCATCCATCCTCTGAATGCTCTAGGTCTGTAGTCTGATCCATCCATCCTCTGAATGCTCTAGGTCTCTAGTCTGATCCATCCATCCTCTGAATGCTCTAGGTCTCTAGTCTGATCCATCCATCCTCTGAATGTTCTAGGTCTCTAGTTTGATCCATCCATCCTCTGAATGCTCTAGGTCTCTAGTCTGATCCATCCATCCTCTGAATGCTCTAGGTCTCTAGTCTGATCCATCCATCCTCTGAATGCTCTAGGTCTCTAGTCTGATCCATCCATCCTCTGAATGCAAAAAACTGCATGTGATTATCATAAGGTGGGCATGTCTGTAAAGGGGAGACTCGTGGGTACCAATATAACCCATTTTCATTCACATATCTTGGGGTCAGAGGTCAAAGGACCCCTTTAAAAATGGCCATGACAGTTTTTCCTCGCCAAAATTTAGCCTGATATTGGAGCGTTATTTAACCTTCGTCCCGACAAGCTAGCATGACATGGTTCCTTAGGTTTTCTAGTTTTATATGATATCTAGCTCTGAACCTGCTACAGCTTCTGAAAGACAGTAAAGTTGGTCAGGATTGTCTACCTGTAGGGCAGGTAGCGATGTTTTAAAAGCCCCACTACAGACGAGCAAAGAAACTCACGTCTCTTAACCAACATGGAGAAAAATACACAATAACTCAAAATTAATTACAAACAGAGTCAAGAGTTGGACACCATACTTTTCCACCTTTGCATACCGCACACTATTATACTGGCTGGCAGATGAGTCATCTAAAGTCCGATGAGCTCACAGAGGGGAAACCTGAGATATTGTTTGTCTTAGTCTTTGTTTTGGTTTCCAGCACTCATCTTTAATCTGGTTGAACTGCAGCGCCCGCGGTGACTCATCTGGGCTTTTACCTCTGTAAAGGTGTGGGGGGTGTATACTGTTTCAGTCGGTGCTACTTAAGGCTACTTCTCCAAGGCAAACAAATGTATTCTCTCAAACTCAAACACACACAAATATTGTCCTGCAGATATAAAGAGACACTTATCGCCCGTGGCCCGGACATGTGGGGGCAGGCAGAGATCGGTTCAGAGCCTCTGGCTGTTTCTTGGAAACTATGTTCTTCCTTCAAAGCTGCCGGGGGAAAATCTGTGATAACACGGTCAAGGTCAAGATACAGCAGACGGATACACACACATATATTATTTTCATTTAAAGGGGCTGTTTGTAACTTTTTACACGTATAAATCTACCGGGTCGGTGTCCCATGTGCGCGCTCGCAGCATATGCGCGCTTGGGTGTGGCTACGCTGTTCAGACTCAGACTACAACACAAACTACACGGAAGCACCAAAACCTCTTGGTTGTATCTAGTGAAGCTCGTCTGTTAAACAGCGTTGGCCGCGGTCGGAGGACGCGGGGGAGAACGTAGCTTTGGTCTCCAGGACCGGAGTCTCTGCTGTACTCTGCTCCTCTGCCTGCCTTCACTCACACACCACGCTCGTTCTCTCTCTCTCTCTAGACGTGCATGCTGCTCACTCCACACTGCAGAAGAGTTAGTTTAGCTCTGAGAATATCTAGTGAATGTACAGTGGATGTTTGTGCAGAAATAACTGCTGCAGCTCCTCCAGACCAACAGAGGTTTCCCGTGTCTTGTGAAGTGACGGGGCTCCGCAGAGAGAAACGTTATCGTCTCCGACCGGGTGCCGGTGTCACCCTGCGGGCGCAGTCAGAGACAATAACGTTTCTCTTCCTGATCAGCCCCTCAAGTATTGTACTTAAGTACAATTTTGTCAGTGTGCTGACTTGACTATGACTTGCCCCAAACTGCATGTGATTATCATAAAGTGGGCATGTCTGTAAAGGGGAGGCTCCTGGGTACCCATAGAACCCATTTACATTCACTGATCTGGAGGTCAGAGGTCAAGGGACCCCTTTGAAAAGGGCCATGTCAGTTTTTTGAGCAAAATTTTGCACAACTTTGGAGCATTATTTAGCCTCCTTTGCTTTGACAGTCCTAATCTACAGTATATGTTGAAAGTTTAATTGATTCATTTCCTGTCACCTATATTGTTTTGGCTCTTATTATGATGTAATGAATTATGTGTAACTTTGTAATTAGGTGTAGCAGTGGAGTGTAATTCAGGTGTAATTGTCTGTGTGGTACGGTCTAGTCATGCCTAGGTGAGTGTAATCAAGACGCTCTCTTTGTTGCTGCTGTCAGGTGTGTGATAAGTGGTGGTCAGGGTGGGGAAAGGTATTTCCTGCTGGCAGTTCCCTGGAAACAAATTCATGTTTGACTTCCAGGTGAAGGTCTGGTGTCAGTGGGAACAGAAGGTGCAGAGTATCAGGAGACATTTGACTTTTTTTATGTTTCTACCAAACAGGCAGTGAGTCAGATCCACTAAAGATTAATTCTGGTAAAGGTGTAAACTGAAACCCACCATGACTCACTCTGGGTTGGTTTGTGCCATACATTTATATAATTTACCTCAAAACCTCACATAAATCTGATCATTTATCAGATGCATTTCAACAAGGAAGAATTGTGCTCCCTGTGGAGGAACATTGTGAGGTAAATGTGGCTTGCAAACTGTTTTGGCAATACTCGATATGTGATCCACTTATTTGTAATGGAGATCAAACAACCACAACACCAACATTGGCTTCACTTTCCTGCCTACTGTAAGAAAAGCACCTTTTACTGGCACACTCACACACACTCATGCGGTCAGAGTGTGCACACAAAAGGGTGGAGTTCAGTGGCGGCCGGCCAATAGAGACACAAAAAAACGGCGCCACAAACGTTCTCATTTTACAGCTAAACCGTGCACTACAAGATGATTCTGAGAACATCTGAGGAGAGAAATAGGCATTAACGTAACAGAATATTGATTCATGTTTGATCAGCGCTGCCTAGTTTGACCGTTTGGTCGGAGTTCGCGAGTGATTGACAGCCGGCTCTCATAGACGGCAGATGGACAGCAGACCTCAGATCAGCTCTTACTGCTTGTTTTTCCTCCGGTCTGTGAAATCTTGCAGATGTCGTTAGGAGCACCTGAGGACACAGAGGAACATGATTTTTTTCAGGTTAGCTGTTTCATGTACTACTGTCACGATATAGCGATTTAGCGTTTTATAGAAATAACTTTTCTTAATCATATTTGCTCCAATCTCGCCTACTTCAGCTTTAAAGTACCAAACATAAAAGTACACATTATGCAGAATAATGTATATTATTGGATTACACTTATTGATGCATTAATGTGTTCATCACTTTAATGTTGCAGCTGGTAAAGGTGAAGCACATTGTAATGACTTTATATACTGCTGGGTTGTTTAATCTATAATAATACATCATTTATTCGTTGATTATATTTTGCATTAATAATCTGAATCTGTAAAGTAACTAAAGTTGTCAGATAAATGTAGTGGAGTAAAAAGTTTAATATTTCCCTCTGAGGTATAGTTGAGTAGAAAGTAGAAAGTAGCAGAACATGGAAATACTCAAGCAAAGTACAAGTACCTCAAAATTGTATTTAAGTACTTAGTTACTTTCCACCACTGAGTACATGTTATACTGTTGTGTTTTTCTAAGCATTCTTTATTCTTCCTGTTGGAATAAAATAATTGTTGATTATTTAACTGAAAAGTAGTAATGTGTTTTTGATGCCTTCACTTGTTTTGCATCAAATCATACCAGGATGTTTGCTGAAATTGATTGGATGTGGCACCATAGCCCTATAGAAACATTTCCACCAGCCGCCACTGATAAAGGTGTAGAGGGAAACCCACCATGACTCACTCTGGATTGGTTTATGCCATAAAACGATATCATTTACCTCAAAAACTCACATAAATCTGATCATTTATCAGATACATTTCAACAAAGAAGAATTGTGCTCCCTGTGGAGGAACATTGTGAGGTAGATGTGCAAACTGTTTTGGCAATACTTGATATGTATATAGTATGTCGAAAAATAGTATGTCGAAAATTTCATGAAAAAAGTCATAGTATAGTATGTAGAAAATGTTATGAGAAAAAGTCATGTATCTGATGATACACTACTGTTGATGCGTCCTGTGCCCAATTGTCCTGAAATGTCACAACCCAGGCAACCCTCCCACAAACTCTGAGAACCCCCACCTGCCAATTCTCAACCACTCCAAACAACAAGGTGAATTTCGTGGAAGTGCTCACCACCTATCGGGACATGGGACAGATTTAAACACCACGTCCTGTGTTTTTTGATTTTGTGATCCACTTATTTGTAATGGAGATCAAACAACCACAGCACCAACATTGGTTTCACTTTCCTGCCAACTGTAAGAAAAACACCTTTTACTGGCACACTCACACACACACACTCATGCGGTCAGAGTGTGCACACAAAAGGGTGGAGTCGATACAGTGGAGTGTTTTTTTTCTCACCCGAGGGGATCAGATCTCGACTTGATGATCCGGGAAGGAATCCAAAGGGAGGTTTCCAGGGAATTACGCAGCGTCAAACCAGCAGGGATGTGTTTCAGCTTCACTCTGGTGTGAAATCATTATCTCCAGTGGTCTGATTGTTATTTGGTTATAGATCTAGAAGCTAGACCAGTTTATGTTCACTCATGGAGCGCACCGCATTGGCACCGCCGCGCGTCCAGCCGTCTCCTCGAGCTGTGCGTAAAAGCGCTTGGCTCCGGAGCGTCCTGCTCCATCACCACCGACCTGATCCCGGCGCAGAGAACGAGATCATAGTCCTGACTACTGGAATAGACCAGTACCTGCAGGAGGTCTTCCACCACCTGGCTTACACCAACCAGGACGACACGGTGTCGGCGGAGGACTTCACCTCACTGTGCTCCGTGCTGGGACTCAAGAGAACCGGAGGAGATGATGAGGAGGATGAAGAGTTTATGGATGTGTGCTCATCACTGCCAGACCAGCTGTCCTTTAAAGACTTCCACTCGCGGCTCTGCGGGTATTTATGTGTGCGCAGTGTGCGTAAAGGCACCGGAGAGAGTTCTCCATGGCGCCTCCCGGTTACCGAGGACACCGAGCTGGTGGAGCGACAGATCCGGCTCCGGTGGCCGCGGATCAGACGGAGGAAATGTGTGAGTTTTGATCTGGAGAGGAACCGGAATGGACCCGGTAACCGGATGAGTAAAGGTCGAACCGCAGAGGACCGAGAGTCAGGTACTGTAAGATACGATACGATACGATACACTTGTAAATATCATTATAATGCTATATAGAATTACTGCATGTAGATATCATTATAATAATAATACATGTATTTACTTCTCAAAACAGATGTTACAAAGTGCTTCACAAGACAATAAAAGCAGATAAATAGAGTAAAAGATATGATAGCTGCTAAAATGGAACATCACAGAACATATCAATAATAATAGAAGTGGTAAAATGGTAGGTCAAGTTGATAAAACAAATATACAGAATATATATACATAAATGTGTATAAATGTACAGGATGTGTACATACATATATTTATACCCTTCTACTTATAGGAATGCTATCCTAAAAAATTTGCTTTCAAAAGTTTTTTAAAAGTGGATACAGAGTTAGATGATCGTATCTCTATAGGAAGTGCAATCCAGAGTTTGGGAGCTCTGACAGCAAAAGCCTGATCGCCTCTTGTCACAAAATTGGACCTGGGAACAGCTAGAAGTAGCTGATCAGATGATCTCAGACCATGTACAGGCCTATAGGGTGTTAAGAGATCCAATATATATTCTGGGGTAAGACCAAGTTGTGCTTTAAAGGGACTATTTGTAACTTTCAGAAATGCTTGTTAACAGCGACACCTGTGGCCGTGAAGTCAACTAAAGTCAGCGTCCTGTTGCTCGCGCTTGTGCTCGCTCTAAATGGACATGAACGAGCATCGCTCAACACAGTGAGTCTACACACGTCAGCTAAAAGCACAATATCACTCTATATTTCAGCTGCTTGGCAGTAATGTGAGCTGACCAGACGAAGGTCTCTCCATGAATCAATGCTGATCCTAGTGTTGGCTTTTCCTGCGTCAGCCTCCCGACCGCGGCCGGAGGGAACAGGGGAGACGTCAGAGTTTTAGTCGGAGACGATAACGTTTCTCTCTGCGGAGCCCCGTTACTTAACAAGACACGGGAAACCTCTGTTGGTCTGGAGGAGCTGCAGCAGTTATTTCTGCACAAACGTCCACTAGATATTCTCAGAGCTAAACTAACTCTTTTGCAGTGTGGAGTGAGCGCGCATGCACGTGAGAGGTGGAGCAAGAACGTGCGCGGTGTGTGAGTGAAGGCAGGCAGAGGAGCAGAGGAGCAGTCTGAACAGCGTAGCCACACGGGAGAGCGCACATGCGAGCGCACATGAGACACCGACCCGGTAGATTTATACGTGTAAAAAGTTACAAACAGTCCCTTTAAAGCCTCCTGTGATCAGTGAGCGGTTCCAAAACTTCAGTTGTGGTGCTCATTACAGTTTATGGGGAATTATGCTGTGATGACTCTGTTGTTACCTTCTAACTATACTGTATAGAACACACATCAGTTCACTAATCTGCTCATTATCTGAGCAGATGGAGATGGACACAGAGCAGTAATAACAGTCCTGAGACAGTGTGTGGTAAGAGAGGAAGTAGTAAGCACCAATTACTTGAACCTATTTTATCTTAACATGTAACCTTTCACACTTTGTTTAGTGTGATTTCACACCTTCACCTTCACCATCTCCTGCACCATCTGTTCTCTCATTCTGTCACTGATGGTGGAGGCAGAGATCAGACACTTTACTTGAGCAAATGTACCAATACATCAATGTAATAAGAGTCCCTGTGACTGACTGATATATTATATTATATGACATTTCTTAATACTGATGCATCCACGTGTACGCAGCATTTTACTGTTGGAGCTGCTGGAGGTGGAGCTGGTTTTATAGCTACTTTATATACAGTCAGGTAGTTTAGTGCAGTGGTTGGTTGCCAAGGTAGGGGTCGGGCCCCTCTAAAGGGTCACCTGATAAATCTGAGGGGTCGTGAGATGATTCATGAGAGAGAGAAGAAGAAAACACAAAGTACTGATACACACAAATGTATTCATATTTTAAGCTTTAGACTCAAGTATTTTAATAATGACACCAACTGTTCTATTAATATTTAACTCTTCTTCTTCTCCTCTTCCTCCTCCTTCTTCTTCCTCTTCTTCTTCTTCTTCTTCCTCTTCTTCCTCCTCCTCCTCCTCCTTCTTCTTCTTCTTCTTCTTCTTCTCCCTCTGCTTCTTCTTCTTGTTCTTGTTGTTGTTGTTGTTGTTGTTCTTCTTCTCCTCCCTTTGCTTCTTCTTCTTCTACTACTTCTTCTTGTTCTTCTTCTTCTTCTTGTTCTTCTTCTCTTTCTTCTTCTTCTTCTTCTCCTCCCTCTGCTTCTTCTTCTTCTACTTCTTGTTCTTGTTCTTCTTCTTGTTCTTCTCTTTCTTCTGCTTCTTTTTCTTCTTCTCCTCCCTTTGCTTCTTCTTCTTCTTCTACTTCTTCTTGTTCTTCTTCTTCTCCTCCTCTTCCTTCTTCTTCTTCTTCTTCTTCTTCTTCTTATTCTTCTTCTCCTCCTCCAGATGAGGTATCAGCTCTGAGGGAGCTGGTGGAGGACCTCCGCTCGGCGCTGCAGGGTAGCGACGCTCGCTGCCTGGCCCTGGAGGTGGCCCTCTGTCGGGAGAGGAGCCGCACCGTCCCCTCCGGTCCTCCGTCCAGCTCCACCGCCACAGTCTCATCTCCCACAACGTCCATCACCCTCGTACAGGGCAAACTGGTACCAACACACAGAATCAAAGGTGCTGGAGGGGACGCGGCGAGGAGGTTGGCGAGGAGGCGGGACATCAGGGACCCCCTTGTGAGGGAGCTGAAGCTGATCCGCTCCGCCCGCGATGGGCAGCTGGAGGAGGCCATGAGATTCAACGAGCGTCTGGAGGAGGAGCTGCGGTGGGCGTACCAGGAGGTGCGTAAGTTCCACGTGGTGGAGTCAGCCCTGAGGAAGGAGAACGCTCAGATCAGGTTGGAGCTTTGTAGAGTTATCTGGATGAGTGGAGAGATGTTAGAGGGATGGGTTGATGATCTCTTGGATGATCTCCATCAGGAGGCGGGCGGAGGAGGCCAGGGAGGCTCTGAGTCTGGGGCTTCAGAGGGTCCGGATGATCCAGGAGCAGGCTCAGTCTGTACCGCAGCTCCAGTCCAGGATCACCCAGCTGGAGGCTGAACTGCACCAGTACAGGTACAGACACTGGGTGTGTGCACGGGCGTGTTCGTGCATCCATTTACACATCATTTGCCTCTGGGCTCCACTGATTTGAAATTCAATGACTAAAGCCAGCAGCTTAAGTTACACACAGGCCACACTCAGTCTGAATTAGACTTTCAACAAACACCACTGCACTCACACAGACTCTTTCTTATACACAAAGGTTCAATAACCCACATACTGATGCACAAACGAGAGAGCCTCTACTCACAGTATTAGCTGATTGGCAATATTTGAGGTATGTTCTTTACCCTCAGATCCTGCTGCACCTGCATCCCTGACCCCGCCCATCAACAGATTTACCCAGTTGGAGCAGCAGACGCTTGTAGCAAGACAGGTGAGAGACTGAAACTGATGGATCACTGAGCAATATAGGGATCAGGAGTGAGTTCTAACCATAGACTGTTTATAAAGCTGGATGACATGACAGCTCTCTAAAAGTGAAGCCAAAACATCTGGAAGGACGGACTTATTACAGTCCTGTGAACGCCACAGATACCAGATTTCTTTCTTTTTTTTTTGGTCAGAGCATTTGATTCATTGATCGCTGTCTGGATGTACTGAGAAGCTCAACAAATATGATAACAAATGTTATTGAAGATGACCAACTCTAGCTTTAATGTTATCAAGTACACCTGAGCTTTTCCTGCTGTGATGTGGAAAAGGTCTAGAGGGCACACGGAGTATTACTCTTTAACTAAAGCTCAACACAATTAAAAAAAAAGGTAAAGTAACTGCTTACTGTTTGCAGAGTGTCTGCAGAGAGCGGTGGAAGGGAGAGCTGCCTCTGACGAAGAGGAGGAGGAGGACAGAGGGACGAGGGAGGAAGGACAGTGCTGCCTGTTGGAGGTGAAGAAGCACCGACTGCACGGCTGTGGCAAAGGGTAAGCTGACATCTGACACGCCGCCGCTGTGGACACCGTCTTCCAAATGCCAGATGTTACTTTTTCTCTCTCTTCTTCCTCCAGATGTCAGAACCACGTGGTCCATCGGAGTCACCTGCACGATACAAAGCTCATCAGCTCTTTAAAGGACAGCAGGGGGCGCTGCAGCCTGAAGGGACAAAACCAGGAGCAGCCGGATGGAAGCAGAGAAAAAGAAAAGGTGGGAGAGAGAAACGTGGTTAAAAGACGCCTCGTTGAAAGTGCAGACTAATGCTTGATTTATGCTCACCACATCCGCGATGGGGCGCGAAGTGTCCGCACGGCCAAAGTGACGTCATACCATCAGACACGGCCCTTCGCTGGGGTTCGGTGCAGCAGCTTTTTGCTCATCTGCGCACATCCAAATGTTTTCTACATGGATGCGGATGGGCGGTGAAAATGGAGAACTCTGAGGAGTTTTGCCGCGAGGACAAATCACAGAGTATAAAAGATTCAAACTCTCCCTTGTCACGATTCCACGTCAGCTCATGTCCGTGCGGAAAGTATAACTGAAGCTTAAGTCGCGACCTGTTTTTTGAAGCTCTGGAAGCGTAATGTCAGATTAGGTAGCGGGGGAAATGTATACACCGTCTTTTCAAAATAAACTTCTGTGTTAACAAGAAGACTACTTGGTTAGGGTTAGGAAAAGATAGGGTCGTGTCTAGAGGGGAGCCCGCAAATTGCAAATTCTGAACTGAGATCTGCAGAAACTCTCACGAGACTCGCTGCCTGATGACCTCTCCTAACTTTAACTATTTGAGGTCAATGCCAGCTCCCTTCTAGCCACTACCAAAAGATCATGGTTTGGGTTCAAATATGTACGTTTGTTAAGTAAAGTTACGTACCTTTACAAAGTTATTTAACTTTTGTTTCACTACGGGACACAAAACACGTTCTCCTGGGTGAAAATCCCCCGACGTCCTCCCTATGTGGACTTTGTCGCTGTTTATACTACCTCACCTGTCTTCCTCCGTTACTCCCGCCATAACTACGGCCACGTAGAGCGTCATAGTTTGAAGCGTAGCGCCGCTGACCGAGCTTGACGAGAACGGGCTGCCCCTTGCTAATAACTTGAGTTTGTCTCTTTGGCTTCAACCTGTGAGGTTTAATTCACCCGTCATCATGTTTCTGCACACAGAGCAGTTCTGAACTCAAACTAGGTCCTTTTTCACAGCAGCCACTTTGACATGAAGTCATTGCAGGATGAACACAGGTGTAATTAATGACATTAATTAAGGCCCTGTTCCATTTAGGTGTGCCAGAGCCCTGGTATAAAGCACGCTGGATGACTGGAATGGCTGAGACGCTAAATAGAACGGGACCATCATTCATTTCATCAGTTACACCTGTGTTCACTCTGCAGTTACACGTCAACACGGCTGCTGTGAAAAGGCTCTGACATTGTGTTTATTGTAATCGTACTTCCACTCCCTCGTATATTTGAAGTTGCTCACCCTACAAGGAACAGCCTATTAAGTGAATTTTAGAAACAGGTTAATATTGAGTCATCTGACTACTAACAGAGAAGTTTAGGAGCTTGTTTGCATTCATTGGTTCTTCATCCTGTTTGCACAGAGGCCCGAGGAAGAGGAGGACAAGACGAAGCTGGAGGAGAAACTCACCGACGCTCTCACACTGCTGCTGCAGTTACGCAACAAGGTTCACACACACACACACACACACACACACACACACACACACACACACACACACACACACACACACACACACAGCTCTTCACTGCCATCTAGTGTTTATTCCATCCCAGTTGGACATTAGTGAGCTACTGAGACAGATTCCTGAGACAGATTCCTTCAATATCTATTATTATATAATGTTTATTTCGGAAGGACACATTATATACAGGAATAATGACAGTACATTTTATTTTATTTAAACTGAACGGATATGGTGAAACTCTGTGTAAGATACATGCCAGTAATTTGAATGTGTGAATTGTTTTTCTTTTTTTATGTCCTTCCTTTTTTAATATAATTGTTATGTTAATTAATAATAAAAAATAATAGAAATAATAAAACAATATTAAATAAATAAAAAGACATTATTAAATAAATAGACTTAATAAAATATATAAATCAACCAAATATTTGTGAGATAATTGGAAGAAAATATTAAAACTTTTGAATCAATTCATTGTTATGAAATGTTTTTGAAATTTCATTATTATGCATTTAATAATATAGTTTCATTGATATCATTTTTTTTATTTCAGTATGGAAACCTTTATTCAAATGTCTTTTATTTCATAATGGCATTTCTTTTCCAATGACACTTTTATACCAATGACACATTTTATTTAATAATATTAGTTTTCATGACAGTTGTGTTGTCACTGCCCTCTGGCATTATTATTATTATTATTATTATTATTATATTACATTATGAAATAAAAAAAGTGACATATTGAAATTAAAATGTGGCATGAAATAAAAGTGTTATTGGGTAAAATGCAATTATGAAATCAAATCAGACTTTTGAAAAAGGATTTTGAAGTTTAAATTTCTATCGTGAAATAAAAATGAACTCCTATCCTAACATTTACTTAAAATACTTAATTTATATATTTAGTACAATTTATTCAGGTGATTATATATTTCATAATGACTTATGTATTCAATATTGAACACTTTGTCTTCCATACCGTTCACCTGATGATGTACAGTATGCATGGTCGTTTTGGGAGCCAAATGGTTTTTCACGTTGTATATTTGTTTCTATAAATAAAAAGTCAAACGTGTCTCTCTCTGTCTGTGTTTAGAACGTGTCCCGCAGGTTCCTGTGGAAGATCGTGATGGACACTCTGGACGTGTGCAGCCGGAGTGGAGACGGTAGGAGACACTGTTCTTCATCTTCCAGTTGTCCCAGTCTCATATGTTTGTGTTGCTCACTGCTAAAAAATGATCCTCAATGTCCCCTCCAGGTCCTTCTCAGGTGCTGCAGGTAGCTGACGCCCTCTGCGTCCGGCTGTCCTCCCGGGATCTCCATGGAAACGGAGGAGATGATGAAGAGAAACCGCTGGTTCCGTCTTCAGGGTGTCAAACCAGCGGCGTCAACCCGCTGCTCATCTCCTGTTAGATAAGCTCCTACTGTGGTGCTCATCCTTTCCCCTCTCGTTTATCTTTGCACCCATGTAAGATGTATTTAAAGATTAATTTTATTCACTTTTTATGTTTTTTATTTTGTATCTATTTAATGCCAATGATTAAATATTTTTATCCGAACCCTTCCAGTGTAAGAGTTGATACAGAGAGCTCTGACATGATGAAACATAATCAATGTTGGAGGTCAAAGTTATGAGTTATTCATATACTTAAGTAAGTGGATCAACTTTAAAGGCGTGATTTAATCTATTTATAGTGTCTAAACTGCACTTGAACGCATCGTTAACCTCATAAAGGATCAAACAAAACACACTAAGTGGTAAATAGGTAAATAAGTCTAGTTCATTTCTTTTAAGTGTGCACAAACCTTTTGATTCATTGGTTCAAGGTGGGAGGAGTGGAACGATTTTAATCTGAGTTTTGTTTTAATAAAACAAATAATTTTAATAACAATTTAAATTCAGTCAGAATAAAAAAAGAAGAAGCTTAAAACATGCTGAGGTGGAAGGTAACTTTTTCAAGTGCTACATATTTAAGTACAAATCGGAGGTATTTGTACTTTACTATTTCCATTTAATGCTATTTAATACTTCTACTCCATCACATTTCAGAGGGAAATATACTTTTTACTCCTATATACTGCTATATATAAACAAAAAAAGACAAATATACAAAAGGAAACCAGCAGCAACAAGACAAACGGACAATTAAAAACACAAAACATCTGAAGAAATAATATCAAGCTTCTATTTGTTGTCTGACTCGACTAAACCAGAGTCCTACTGTATATAAATTGCTGAAGTTTGAGAGCATTTTTCAGACTTTTTTTGGGACACTAATTTCTTTAACGCATTAACGCAACTGGCGATTTCGGAGGTTGTAGCGGGCTCAGTTTTAAAGCTAGAGTGGAATCCATCGGTACCAACCATGTCATACTAGCTTGTCGAGAAGGAGGTTAAATAACGCTCCAAACTTGCGCTAAATTTTGGCGATGAAAAACTCTCATGGCCATTTTCAAAGGGGTCCCTTGACCTCTGACCTCCAGATATGTGAATGTAAATGGGTTCTATGGGTATCCACGAGTTTCCCCTTTACAGACATGCCCACTTTATGATAATCACATGCAGTTTGGGGCAAGTCATAGTCAAGTCAGCACACTGACACACTGACAGCTGTTGTTGCCTGTTGGGCTGCAGTTTGACATGTTATGATTTTAGCTTTTTCTTTTATGCTAAATGCAGTACCTGTGAGGGTTTCTGGATCAATATCTGTCATTGATTTGTGTTGTTAATTGATTTCCAAAAAATAACTATATACACACGTTTGCATAATGCAGCATATTTGCCCACTCCCATGTTGATAAGAGTATTAAATACTTGACAAATCTCCCTTTGAGGTTCATTTTGAACAGATAAAAAATGTTTGATGAATGACACGATTTGTAATCTCTAGCCAATGATCAACAACTGCTTCTGAACATCTGTACTGAGAAAAGATGAGCAGACTGGAGTGTATTAATCCCGTCAGATCGCCGACACACGAACAGCAAAAACAGACAATAAGATGGAGGGATGGTATGAAATAATATAGTCCTTTATTTCCAGCAATTTACAAAGTCCTGCAGGGAGAGAGCCTTCCTCCAGCGTTTACAAGGAGAACACACAGACAATGCAAAGACCTCGACCCCCCTTCAGTGAGACCGGTACATGGCTTTAACATCTCAGAGAGCTGAGCTGGGACAGGTGGAGGTGGAGGTTCAGAGTCTGAATCAGAAAAAGGCTCCATGTGGATGTGGCAGCCTGAAGATCAGCGCCGGGCCCCGTGAGTTCAGGGGGCTCCAGGGTTTGAAGCACTGAGGTTAACAAGGCAGTAGGTGGGTGACGGGTTCTTAAAGGCTGACATATACAGGAGGAAACATCTGGAATCATACGGGGAAGTTACATCTTGTCATTTTGCGCTTGTTTTTTTTATGGGTGGAAATCTTAACTTAACTCCAGACCTGTAAAACCAGCCTCGCCTGTAAGCTTGTAACTGCTGCTACCAGCCCTCCTCTCCACTGCCGCATCATATAAAGTCATTATTATTACATTACAATCATAATCAACTCACTGTACATCTTTTTTTATTAATCAAAGCTAATTAAAGAGACGCTACTCTGTGGCGAACCTAGCTCCTGATTGGTTACTCTGAGTCGAGCTTGGCTCTGATAGGTTAAGGCCATTCTATGTCTTATAAGTATGCTTTCTCCTGCGTGTGTGACAGGGTGTGTGTGTGTGTGTGTGTGAGGTGTGTGTTAGGCACCGTGCTATTCATTAACCTCACCGCGGCCGGCGAGCACCGAGAAGCTCTACTGGCCTTTTATAGCAAAGAAAAAAAAACATAAAAGAGAAGATAAAAATAACAGACATGGTGACAAAGAGCCAAAATGAAATGACAAAATAAACAACCTTATATATAGAATAAATATAATATGTACAATTTGCTTTGTGTGCATCTAAAAATAAATAGACAAAGCATTACTTTCCCCCTTAATAGAAGTATTCACAACTTTCCATTGACACAGAGAACGCAGAACGCCGGCACCTGGTCAGTGAGAGAGCGGAGGGGAACCGATGGAAGGATGCAACTTTTACAACAAATCAAACGCTGTAGAAAAGAAGACAGAAGAAACGTCTCTCCCGGGTGGACGTGTTTTAAATCCAGAGAAGATGCACTGAAAAAACGTTTTAGAGAATCCCTGCGGTGCCCTCTGGTGTCCGTTTATGCAGATTACAGTACTTTGTGCCAGCGTGGAGAGGGTTGCTTCGTCTTTAAAACAAAGCGGTTGTTTGCTCGATGAAATTTACGACACAAAACAATAATCATGAAAAGTTAAAAAGATTAAGGAAACGAGGAAAGGAATAGAAAAAAAAAATCACAATTTTAACTTAATTGACAAGTAAAAAAAAAAAAAAGAAAAAATCAGTCACACCAAAAGAAAAGATTTTTTTAAAAATAATCAAGTTTTTGCACGTTCACATTATATGTGCCCTGCACATGCATTCTGCTGGCCCCTTCGAAAGTCGACAAGTCAAGCATCACATGCAGGTTTCTCCTATAAGACACCGGGCCGTCGTATGTACTCGGTACAGTCACGACTTCCTTTATTCATTCTCCTCCTCACCTGTGAGACCTCAAAGAAAGAGTCAGCTCGGGGCGGCTGAGTCTCAAAGTCTGGTGGCAGATAGTGTTCGTTTGTTTTAGGGAGGTCGGACGAAGGTTAAACCGATTTTGCCCTTTTGATTAAACATTGTCCTCTCAGTCATTCACTTACTACAGCTCAGGCTCCTCCTGACCACAGAGATTATTGTTATTTCATTTTCATTTAATTATATGTGTGACATACGGAAGCCCTGAGAGGAAAGTGAGAAAAAAAAAAGTCTGATCCAAATTGTTTTTCACTGCTGTGTTTATGACTTAAGAACAGGTAAAAAAAGGGTTTTCCCGGATCATTTTTGTTTTGCCAGGATAATCTTTCTAAGTTCTCGGATAATTTTTTTGTATTTTTCCTTTTTTATGTGTGAAACAAATGGAGAAAAAACTGTTTTGACAGGTGAAAAAAAAAGTTTTTCCAAAATATATATTTTTTAAATTTCTTTTTTCATCTCTGAAAAAGGAAAAAATGATTTTCCAGGTAAAAAAATTGTTCTGGCAGGACGATTTTACTTTTTTTTCGTCTGTAAAAACAGGCAGGTGAAAAAAATATTTTTGTCAGGATAATTTGACAATAAAGTGTTTATGAGAATAAAAACAATTTAGATCACCAGAATTGATTTTGTCTCTTGCCTCTCGGGGCTTCTGTAGTGTCGAGAGAAAAAACAACATTTTCTAGAATTTGTACTCTACAGAGTCTGAAACAAACAAACAAAAAACCCTAAATGAAATCCTCCTCGGTGCTCGGTCACACCAGAATCAGAAGTTAAGTGACAAAAACGACTTAGTCAGTTTTAGGAAAAGATCGTGGTTTGGGTTAAAATAACTCCGGAAGTGGCGTAACTTTAGTACGGAAGTTACGTGACGAATAATTCAACTTTGAGTTGTGGTTTCACCCGGGACAAAAAGTCCGGTGTTTTATGACCTACCTATCCACCCCGACTTCCTCCCTACACGCCGTTCGCCGCTCTTTATACTTCCTGGTTCACAATTACGTGGATTATATCAGAATTGATTTCATGCTGATCATCCGTGTCCATGTACACGAATCAATACATCCAATTTCGTGACTATTTCACAAACTGCTGTGCGACTAGGCCGGCCATGCGTGAACATGTTGGCGTTCAGTTGGCTGAGCTCTGCAGGTTGTTTCCAGTGCGCTGCAGCATGTTGAGCCTCTTGTCACTTACTGTAAGCCAACAACAACAACTACCTCCTGCTCCAGTAGAGAGCGGGCCGATGGTTTCAGACCGCTGCTATCCTCACCTGGAACAGCTCGAGGCTTAATAAGACCTCTCTGACCTGAGGTGAGGTCTGTGTGTGTGTGTTTGTGTGTCAGGTGTACCAACACATTCCTAACTGACACTTGTCTGGCCATTTTCCACGTACTACTTTCCACTGTTTCTGTGTGTTTGCTGCTCAAACGAAGAAGAATAATCTTACTCAGGGCGTTTCATAACGGCAGATTTTAGTAGATTTGGCCAAAAAAAAGAAAGTTAGAGGAATAAAATACATCATTAACAGTAACACTTTATAATAACCATCATTTATAAATGGTAAATTGATAGCTAATTTAACTTAATTAAGTTATTTTACTGTTAACAAACAACAAAATAAAATGAATAATGTTTAAGAATTATTAGTAATGCTATAATTTATGTTATTTTAACAGTTTATTGTTGCACCCATTATATCATTTTATGTACTATATAAATAAGTATTTGTTAATGATAACGAAATGATTTGTAAACCTTTAAGAAATTGTTTGTAAACAACTATAAACATTATTTGGATGGATATTATAAAGTTGCAACTGATGATTATAATACCTTGTTAAATGGTTAATAATTGGTTTGTAAAGCGTCTATAAACCATATTTAAATAGATAGTTAAATAGAAAAACGTTAGAAAAAGGTCAGAAAAAAAGTCTGAAGAAAGTTGGAAAAAAGTTTTTAAGAAAAGCCCGAAAATTTTGAAAAAAAACAAAACGAAAAATGTCTGAAAAAAAAGTTACAAAAAAACAACCCCAAAAATTCCAAAAAATAAAAAAAAAAATGTCCAAAAAAGTTAAACAAAATTAAAAAAAGTCATAAAAATGTTGAAAAATGCAAGACGCCGCATGGCCCTGTTGGGGTTTATTTCACAACAATGTAAAGAAATAACAGACCATAGAACGCTGTGATTGACCAATCAGAATCGAGTATTCAACAAAGCCGTGTAATAATGGTTAATAATTGATAGTCAGCAAATTTCTCCACTGTGGGACTAATAAAGGAATTCCTATCTTAGCTTATCTAGTTGGTTTCTGGTCCATCTATCTACGTAATGTTTATAGAGGTTTTACAAATCATTTTGTATTCATGAACAAATACTAAATATAGTGTTAATGTTATAATGTGTGCAACAATAAACTGTTAATAAATAGTTTGCTAATGTAATCAGAATGTAATTGTTATGTTTCTTATCAGCTATGATAAACACTATTTATTTCATATTACACAAACTAATGATAAAATGACAATGATAAAAATAGCATTACTGATTATTATTAATTAACATTTCGTTGTTTGTAATTGGAAAATAATTATGAAACTTAGTTTAATTAACTATCATTTATAAATGATGGTTATTATAAAGAGCATTAATTAGGGGCATTAATCTCAACTGCTGACAAAAGCAGAAGTAAATCCCTTCTTCTAGTGGCTGACGTAAGCGTTTGTTGGATTGTGATCTGACCTCAGATTTCATATATTCCTAATTCTGGAGCCCTGAAATGAGAGGGAAGTAAGCGTGGGAATTACAACCTTGAGTTCTGTTCCTGTTCGGTTCAAATGAAGCAGACAGGAGGGACGCCAAAAGGGATTTTATCTTGTTACGTTTGTGGTCCGGTCCCCCCTGTAGTAAAAATCCTCCTGTCACAAAGCCAGGGTAAAACAGAGAGAACAGCTACCAGAGACACATATGATATTCATTCTGTATAATATGACAGAGCACTTGGTGATTAAGGAGGCTTGTTTGGATATATATTATATATTTTTTTGCTGTCTTGGTTTCAAGTGTTAAAACTTGACGTTTAAAAACGGGAGGGCTAACGTCCCCATTGAAAATAATGAGGACCAGCCCTGCATGTCATATCGATTCATATCAAATGCATTATTATTCATCAACAATTATAATCATTGTCAATAATAGCAAAAGTAGTAGGACTCAGTTATTAGGTAAAGTATAGGAGGAGGAGGAGGAGGAGTGGAGTTTTGTTCACTGGTTGAGGTGTTGAAACACAGATAGTGTCCGGTGCATCAGTGTCCTGATATCCTGAAGATGAAACGCTACCGCCCCTACAGGTGCTACACCGCCAATCAGAGCCCTACAGGAGATTAGCCCTTTTATAGTAGACAGCGTCCACTGTCAGATAACGCTACGTTCGTCACCGTCCGTGCGAGCGTAGAGTATGTGTGCGTGTGTCGCTGTGTGCGTGCCTTCAGTTGCCTGCGTTAGCGTCTCTGTCCCCGATGAACCAGCGCATGTGGAAGCAGAGGGCGAGGAAGCCGGTCCCAAGCAGGTCACCCAGAGCCGTCAGGTAGGGGATGGAGAAGTTGTCGGGATCCATGCCTCGGCCCCACATCCAGTGCACCATCCAGTCCGCCAGGTAGAGCAGGATTATCACCTGGAGGAGGGCAGAAGCAGAACAACACTGTTGTTTACAGGAAGGTTGTATTTTGATATAGGGGCATTTTTTTCAGACCGAGTACAAGTACAAGTATTT
>NC_133795.1:3185487-3212987 GCF_043250625.1 Sebastes fasciatus
CGGTCTTGTCGAGGATCAAACCACCGACGCTACAAACACAGATTAGAGCGATTAACTTCACAGACTGACCCGTCATCATTACACAGAAAATACATGGAGATCCAACCATCAATTAAGAATCTGGTGTATGCAGTAGGTTGTGAATGGACATGTTTACATTTAGCTTACTTTTAGTGCTGATTTCAACATAGAAAAAAAATTTATATATACAGTATATATATATATATATACTGTATATATACTGTATATATATTAGGGCTGTCAATCGATTCAAATATTTAATCGCAATTAATCACATGATTGTCCATATTTAATCGCGGTTAATTGCAAATTAATCACATTTTTTATCTGTTCAAAATGTACCTTAAAGGGAGATTATTGATCAATATGCTGCTTTATGCAAATGTATGTATATATTTATTATTGGGAATCAATTAACAACACAAAACAACAACATATTGTCCAGAAACCCTCACAGGTACTGCATTTAGCATAAACAATATGCCCAACAGGCAACAACAGCTGTCAGTGTGTCAGTGTGCTGACTTGACTACGACTTGCCCAAAACTGCATGTGATTATCATAAAGTTATCATATTATCATATATATACTGTATACTTATCTTGTGTGCACAAATTAACCAAAACGTGGGAACGCTTTAATTAAATTGAGGCCACAAATGATATCCCGTGCACACAAAATAAGTAAACTGTTGCCTTGATTTCTTCTCTCTCTCTGTGGCCTCTCCAGGACTCCGTAGTATTCTGTGATGTGATAAAAGGTGAGATCAGGAGACTTGACCGCTGCGTGCTGTACGTACCTGCTGATGGCCATGGCGATGATGACGGGCTCCCAGCCGGAGTACAGCAGCTCTCTGGTGGACGGGATCCTCCTGGCTATCAGCACCCAGAGGGGGCACAACGCCACGAACACGGCACACACCAGCGGGTTGGCGTAGTCGTTGAACTCTGTATGGAGAAGAGAGAAGAGAACGTGTGTTGATGGACAACGCTTTTTATTATGCAGACGTTTTACTGAGAAATCTGTGGATTATCATTATTACTACTAAAACTACTACTATTATATTGCACCTTATACTATATCTAATACCTAATACTAATATATTGTACTATAACATACTCTACTATGTTCTTATGTTATACTGCCTTACCACATCATACACTATATTGTATTTCTATTTTGCTATATTGATACAGACAACAGTAAGTATCATTACTTAATCACAGTATTCTGTTTACATGTATACTAGACGCGCTGCTGTTAATCATACATTACATAATACATACTTTATTCATTTGTAATTGTACTGTGTATTTTCAGTTTTAATGTCTGTGAAGCATGAACAATGCGATATAAATAAAGTTTATTATTGTTATTATAAGTCAGTGAACTTGTCACTCGTAACTTTGTCTTTGTTGCTCTTGTATGGTTCATTCTTGTTTAGTTTCTACTCATATACTAGTTTCAAATACCTCTTATTATATTTGCTTCTAGTTTTTTGTTGTTACTTCTCTATGTATCTGTCCTCATTTCTGTCTTTGTGCTGCTGCAACACCTGGATTTCCCCTCTGGGGATCAGTATTGGTTTATCTTGTCTGATCCCTGCTGTTGTCTCTAGGAGGCAGCGTTACTACGACACTAGAACTACAGGAGACGACAACCACCACAAACACAACAGACAAAAAAAACCCCCCAAAATAAGCTCAACATAGTACCTGTGGCGTTTAAAAGTGAGTAAAGTTTGCAGACAGATGATGATGATGGTTTCATTGCTGCTGTGTTTGTGTTAGTGTTAGTCTGCGGTGCGGAGACGATGTGGAGAGTTTATTGGAGCTGGGTTTGTCTGCGGTAAAGGTACGATCTCAGAGCTAACAATAGATGTTCTAAAACACAGCGAGGTCAGGTGTGGGCGGCTTTTATCCTTATTTACCGCACGTAACCCGACGTAGAGTCACATTTCTACACATGCTGCTCCCTTTAATTAACGAAAACATCGTCAGAGGTAATAGAGGCGTTTCAGGGTGTATCACAAACAACTGTGATGACGCCACCGCTGTGGAAATGATCTCTTTATTGTTGTGTTTGTGTTTGCCAGGCACGGCGCCAGGATTTCTGGATGTGACTAATAAGCTCCATGACCTGATCATCACATTAGATACTAACTGTATCACAGGGTGATTTTATTACCTAGTTCCTTGTACAGTCCGGTGGAGATGCCAGCCAGCAGGGATAGCGTGATCAGGTCTCCCAGGCTGGCGGCGATGGGCGTGGCCACGTTGTCCGGGTTGATGCCGACTTTCCTGGACGCGATGATCACGCCGATCATGATGAGCCCTGTGTGTGGGGGTTTCAGGTCAGAGAGGTCACAACATGCACATGTCAATATGATATTTGATGTAACACGTGATGTTCAGTGTGACCGTCTATCATCAGGGTCAACCGTGAGGAGCAATAAACGGAGTAGATAATGTTGTCTTTAAGGTGCAGCCCGTTTTTTTTAGGACTCCAGGAAAGTTGAAGCTGGCGAAAACAAAACCTGAAGGTTGAAAACATAACTCTCCTTGAAGGTGCCGGCGCCCTCGGCCGACTTCACTGTCTGTCAGAGGCTGTGGCAGGTTCAGTTTGAGAGCTAGAGAGAAGGTACTGATATCAAATGAAACCTGAGGAATCCATCGGTACCAACCATGTCAAAACTGTCATGACATTATACCTGCTAAACATCAGCACCTTAGCATTTGTAAACGTATCTATGTAACTTCTATGCTATAAAGCCACTTTGTCTCGGTAATTTAGCAAGTTGAATGCCATTTAAAGGTCCCATATCATGCTCATTTTCAGGTTCATACTTGTATTTTGTATTTCTACTAGAACATGTTTACATGCTGTAATGTAAAAAAAACACTTTATTTTCCTCATACTGTCTGTCTGAATATACCTGCATTCACCCCTCTGTCTGAAACGCTCCGTTTTAGTGCATTTCAACAGAATAGCAACAGAATTGCGTTGCTAGGCAACAGCTTTGGTCCATGTTTACTTCCTGTCGGCTGATGTCATTCACATACACTGCAACAGGAAATAAACTGGGACACATTTAGAACGTTTACGTTTAAAACCGTGTGATGGTCTAAATATTGTAGATTTGTGACATCACAAATGGACAGAAATCCTGGCGGCTTGTTTCAAACGCACAATTTCTGAATACGTGTGTATACACGAATAATGTGTGTGTGTGTGTGTGTGTGGCGGCCGTCCATACCTAGCAGCAGAGAGGCGATGAAGGCAGTAGCCACGCTGGAGGCACACAGCAGCACCGCGTGGCCCAGCCTGAAGTGTCCCTCTGGGATCCAGCCGAAGATCACAGCAGCTATGGAGGCCAGGAAGCCCACCACCGTGGCCTGGACCTGAACACACGCACACACACACATTTAAGACGTTGACGTAGCTGTCGACTAGAGTTAACGTGTAAACTCCAGATGTATGTGAGACTATCTGAGGAGCTTTCATAATCTCGTCGAACTGGGCAGTTCAATTACAGACTGCAAACAAACCCCATTGTCCGATCATCATCATGGCAAAACAGTCCATCGCTTAACTGGTAAAATCTAAGACGATCGAGAACCTGCTGCTCCTTTTAATGCAGCTTCTGTCTTTATGTAAATGTGTTTTAATGTGTGCTGTCTGGGTGTAATATTTAATAGCAGATTTTGCAAACCAAAGACAAACTTCTGCCTTCTGCACGCAAAACGTAGACAATAAAGTAGATCCTGTTCTATTCCATCTGCACAATGTCCAAAGGTTACATGTCATTCATACATGCAGTTTTATTTACAGTTACCTATTTAATATCACAGACCCCAGAATTATTCATTCACTTACTCACAGTTATTAGCTTTTGATCCTAGGGGAACACCATCTATACGTCTCTGAATGGAGCAGCGGTGTGACCCAGTGTGAGTGCACCATATAGGAATATATATAGGAGGCTGTGTCAGCACCGGTTTGAAGTGTTCCAGGAACTATGGACTCACCAAACACTACATGGTGCATCCCTATACTTCACAATAGAGGATCTATACATATATATAAAGATCAATATATGTCCAGCTGGACTGACAGAGACTGATCTCTCAATCTGGAATAATTGTTTTTGATATGTCCTTGTTTATGTCCAGTAACTGATACAAGCAGCAGAGTAATGAGAGGCTGCTGCAGTGAGGACATTAAGGACATCAATTGAGAGTAATGACAGTAGTGTGTGATTAAAAAGCTCCTGCAGTCTCCCGCCGATGCTATTTCCTGTCGTACCGGCTTTTTACCTCAGGACAAGTTATTTTCAGACTCTGCCTGCCTGACATCTCCGTGACATTCCTGACAGGTTTGTTGCACCTGTTCGGGCGGAACACATTCATCATAATGAAGATGCAATGATCAGATAATAGGAGGAAACATTCGGGTGTAGTCTGGGTGTGTAGGGGCTTTAAGTATCCACTTTCAATTAAACTGTCACTTAATCTTTATGATCAGAACTAAGTGTTCAGAAGCCGGTCACACACATGACTCACATGTTATTGGTGAGCCCAGTAATGATCAGTCGTCGTGTTTACTGTACACACGTGCTGCACTTATGAAAGCAGGTTGTTCCCTTGTTTAGCAGTAATCTGATTCCTGATATGACACGTAAAGCAGGGGTTCATTTATCAGGTTAACGGATCAAGAGAAACCTGATTATTTGGTCATGTAAAATTGTAATGAGGTTTTTTTGTGCAGGATAAGGATCATTTTGTTTTGACAAAAGTGCCACCGGAGGAAAGAAAAAGCCTCGTTACTTGTAGCTGTGCATTGTGGTATCCAAAATAATTCAATGCAAAGTCACACTTAAAGGGTAACTTCAACCTGGACCAGGGGTCAGCAACCTTTACTATCAAAAGAGGCATTTCAGGCAAAAAAAAAAAAAAATCTGTCTGGAGCCGCAAAACATGTGATCATTGTGATGAAGGTAACACAGTTTATAGTCTAAATATATAGTATATAAGTCTAATGCAGTGAGGGCCAAAGAGACAATGTACTACGGATTATTAGGGCCACATTGAGGGAAAAAACATCTGAGATTTCCAGAATAAAGTCAGAATATTACGAGAAAAAAAGTCGTAATATTACGAGAATAAAGTAATAACTTTACGAGAAAAAAAGAAAATAACACGTAAAATTACTACTTTATAATATTATGACTTTATTCTCGAAATCTCAGATTTATTTTTTTTCCTCAATGTGGCCCTAACACTCGTACCATCGTACATCGTACATAGACCTACAACAATGATAAATAAAAATGAAAATGTAAACAAAAAACTGTTATTCATTGCCATTTTTATGAATCCACATGGAGCCACTGGAGAGGAGCTGAAGAGACGCATGTGGCTCCGGAGCCGCTTGCTGACCCCTGCTCTAGACCTTAATTTACCATCTTTTTGTGTCTAAGTGTCTAATCGGAACAACAATTTTTAAAATATGTCCAGTAGAGTTTGTTGTGTTGGAGCACAGAAAGCGTAGCTTAGTGTTATATAAAAGATTATCAATGTCATGGCTGAATATTTAGATGATTTCCACAATGTGGATGCGACACAAAATTTCAGAGCGAGGTTTCTCCGATCGAGTGATCAGACTCCAGCTCGGCTCTGATTGGTTGTTATCCTTCGGTCTGTGAGATCTTGCAGATGCCGTTAGGAGCACCAGAGGACACCAGAGGCACGTGATTTTTTTCAGATTACCTGTCTCATGCACTACTCTCAGGATTATAAAAATAACCTTTCTTAATCATATTTGCTCCATTTCTACCCACTGCAGCTTTAACCTGATTTCTCCCAGTAAACCAGTTTGTTAACTGGTCAGAGATGCTTCATCACTGGAGGTCACCTCTTTATCCTCTAGAGGGGTTCAGTTACCTGGATGAGGGCCAAGTTCCCCATGATCATCTTCCACATGTTCTTGGCCGTGTCCATCTGACCAATATTAGCCTGAGAGAGAGACAAGAACACACAAAGTCAACACATTATCATCTCTGTGTGTGTGTGTGTCTGTGTGTGTGTCTGTGTCTGTGTGTGTGTGTGTGTGTGTGTGTGTGTGTGTGTGTGTGTGTGTGTGGGGAGATGAGATAAGTGGAGTCGGCCGCAGGGTGGGGGATCAGATCAGAGTGTCTTTGTCCAGAGAACTGACATCTGATTGTTCTGACGGGATCAAGAGGCAACAGCATGCACACACACACACACACACACACACACACACACACACACGCACACACACACACACACACACACACACACTGATGGTCTCAAGTGTGGAGTGGCGGTGGCTACAGTGGGCCACTGTGTGTCCAGAGCAATGATCCTGATGCTCTTCCACAGTGAGAGGACACAAACAGAGGATCTGCTCTTCCTTCCTCTCCTCTAACATTTACATACGCAGAGGGAAACATCTGGACGCATGGAAACACACACAAGTCCGCAGGGAGAATATCCGCTTCACGCTCGGGTTTAATAAAGCAGCGCATGACGTTTATATGAATAAATATTTATTAATAGACGATTAATATATGGGGTTTTAATGTTCGGAGGATATTTTCAACTTCATTAAACTTCTGTTTTTATTATTGGAATATTAATCAATTGTTAGTTGCAGCCCTAAAATAAAGATAAACCAATGTTAGAGGTCGGACATGACGATCAGTACCGTCCTCCATTTCTCTGTTTTATTCCTTGCCCACCTGAAGGCTGAGACCTTTTTCATTATGAAGAAACAACGTGTGAAAATACTCGATTTTTGCGCCTTCTGACATCTGTCCGTCCAGCAATCTTACATCCTGACTCGTACTCGAGCTGCTGTGATGCGTACGGCACGGTGACCTCCTCGGGCCCCCGGTGCACAGCCACAATGTGGCGTTGAAGTGCGTTGGGCAGATGAAAAAGTGTTACAGGAGTGAAAAGTGTATTTCTTTCTTGTTTTATTTATTTGTTCATTTGTTACCTCGATGCAGAAAATGAGGAGGGGTGCCCACTGGCATTATTTTTTTTAAATTGTATTTATTTATTTATTTTTTGTAAAGGGCGACCAGAAGGTGGCTCCCTAGGCAACCCTGGTGACGATGTGTGTACGTCATTTCTACTTGTGTATCTGCCACACTGCATTACAAACACAAAAACACACTCCTCGCCCATCAATACCTCGCACACGTGTGTAAGGACGCCTCCTTTTTAAAAAAAATAATGAAACAGGATAAAAATCAATGGCACTTCTGGTAGAACATACTGTACATTTGGTATTTTGGGACGACTAGAAAGTATCTGTGATAAAGGTAACAGCAGACAAACATTATGATCATATATAAAGATGAACCAACGTTAAAAGTATTTAAATTGGGATGCACGCTATATAGATAAATAGATACATTTATCTGCCGATAATGGGAAATTGATCTTGTTATTTATTATTCCGATAATGAAATTATAGCGCTGATGAATCAACGCCAAATTGATTGTGTGCTCGCAGTCAGAATCACGGTGAAAAACTCACCAAGGTCCGGCCAGTCACGGTCGTACACACACACATACAGACAGAGATTCTTTGCTTCACAGTTTGATTATGTCATTTCATTTATTATGAATTGAAAACAAGCTGAAAAGCTGCCTAACCCTCGTGCACTAAAAGTATCACACCGTAGCCGTCCCCCCAACAAGTTTTCCATTTCTTTATGAAGCATAACAGTCTCCTATCTCCTATATGCCTTTTGTCGTTGTGTTTTGTCTGCAGTCTAGGCAGCTTTAGGCTCTATAAAAGCCTTTATTTTTGTATTGAGTATCTTACAGCTGCAACGATTAATCAATTAATTGATGAGTTGCCAACTATGAAATTATTCGCCAGCTATTTTGATAATCGATTAATCGGTTTGAGTATTTTTTTAAGAAAATAAAAGTCCAAATTCTCTGATTCCAGCTTCTTAAATGTGAATATTTTCTGGTTTCTTTCCTCCTCTATGACGGTAAACTGAATGTCTTTGAGTTGTGGACAAAACAAGACATTTGAGGACGTCATCTCGGGCTTTAAGAATCACTGATCAACATTTTACACCATTATCTGACAAACAACTAATCGATTAATCGAGAACATAATCGACAGATTAATCGTCAATAGAGTATTTAATACTGACTGTCTGACTTGACAGATTATGTCAAAACATAACATTCAAAATTCTTAGGAAAAATGCCCTTTAAATGCCAAAGTATGTTTGTGAAGTTTTTTGATGTTCTACACTATAAAAAATAAATGCACATTTGAAGAGTCAGAAGTTTTCTTTGTTTTGGTTCTGTTAACGAAAGATTTGGAGCTATGGAATATTAAATCATCCACCTCATGAGGTGTGCCTAATAAACTACAGGTTATGAACTTCTTTTTAAAATACAAAATGTGAAATTATCGGTTATCATATTGGCTGAAAAAACTCCACACTGTGCCTCCCTATATTTAAATGTTTAATAACTGAAGAGCCACAGTGTGATGGTCGCAATGACTGGGTATAATGTTTTATTTGTGGCTTTTCTCTCTCAAATTTCCCAAAATCTATCACTATCCCGACTTTATCTGGCAGCATGACAGGAAACACTCACAAGCCCAACTGACGTGACGGTCATGTGTACGTCATTATGACTTGTGTACGTCCCACGCAGCATTACAGCCACACAAACACACACTCCTCGCCCGTGTGAACGCGGTGCACGGACGCCTCCTGCTACCCCCAGCCATGCTGTCGCTCAGAGGAGGCACACCGCCACCAATATTAGATAAGAGAGATAAGAGAGATAAGAGGAAGCCAAACATCTGTGCATAGAGCAGTGTGGGAATCGCAGACTCACAATGAACTCCACAATGCAACGAGACGCACAACTTTTATCTGCTAAAACCTTTCAGGAGTTCACATAAAAAGATGTTTTATACATTATTCAAAATATATAATATATATACCTTATAGGACGACAATCTGCAAAACCGATTCAGTCCACAGATGAGCTCAGAAATTCGCAGAAGCATGGCCTGGTGTTACGTGATGATGTGTGATGAGGATGCCGAGTCCTCGGCTTTGTGTGTGTGTGTGTGTGTGTGTGTGTGTGTGTGTGTGTGGCGGCTGGATTAGTGGTGTTTGGATCATCACAGAGTCGGAGCAGGGTGAATGCTGTCAAAGTGATTCATGGGATGACATAAGATGGATGAGAGGCTGAAATACCCGACGATTCAAACTAGGGCTGTCAAAGTTAGAATAACGCGTTAACGCAAATCCGTTTTAACGCTGCTAATTTCTTTAACGCATTAATAGGTTGTAGAGGGCTAAGTTTTAAAGATAGAGTGAAGATACTGGCATCGTATGAAACTAGAAAAAACCTAATGAATCCATCGGTACCAACCATGTCACACTAGCTTGTTGCAAAAGAGGCTAAATAACGCTCCAAACTTACACTAAATTTTGGTGAGAAAAAACTGTCATGTCCATTTTCAAAGGGGTCCCTTGACCTCTGACCTCCAGATCAGTGAATGTAAATGGGTTCTATGGGTACCCACGAGTCTCCCCTTTACAGACATGCCCACTTTATGATAATCACATGCAGTTTGGGGGCAAGTCATAGTCAAGTCAGCACACTGACACACTGACAGCTGTTGTTGCCTGTTGGGCTGCAGTTTGTCATGTTATGATTTGAGCATATTGTTTTATGCTAAATGCAGTACCTGTGAGGGTTTCTGGACAATATCTGTCATTGTTTTCTGTTGGTAATTGATTTCCAGTAATAAATATATGCATACATTTTCATAAAGCAGCATATTTGTCCACTCCCATGTTGATAAGAGTATTAAATACTTGAGAAATCTCCCTTTAAGGAACATTTTGAACAGATAATAAATGCGCGATTCCATATTTAATCGATTGACAGCCCTAATTCAAAACGCATCTCTACGTTTTTTCAGGTGAACAACTATACCATTAATTTTCAACTCAGAGAAAATCAGTTGTTTTCAGGGTTGTAACCTGCTCACATGTGAATGGAGTGAAGCTGAAACATCTAATACACACAGGATGAGGATAAAAATGGTCTTTTGTAGTAGTAGTAGTAGTAATCTCTGATTATAGTGTGTACAATTCGGAAGCAGTGCAGATGCTGCCAAGTTCTAGTAATCCACAAAATAGGCTATCATTATCCAAATAATCGATAACATGAGAGGGGAGAAGACAGAAATGAGAAAACAACTTTCCTTTAGTGAAATAAATAATGATGAAAAGACCAAAAGAATCAAAAAGGAAACGCGCTCATGTGAAGTGAAAACTCCTACAGCCAGCCAGTCCCGGGGATTATATGATTTCTTTTCACTAATAAGCGCATTAGGAAACTTACAGTGGTCTTAATCTGCTCATAATTAGCGGCGGCATGGAAAGAAACGTGGTCCTGCTGTGGCCAGCCAGCCAGCCAGCAGAGAGCCAACGGTAACGTCTCAGGGCGAGCACCTCCTCACTCTGGCCTACTTTGTGATGACGGACGTGAGAATCCTTTTTATGTTCAACCTTAAACTATGCAGCTCAACTAAAGGGACCAATGAATGACAGAAAAGTGTTGATATTTAAGTCATTTTATCTGCTAAAGTCTTAAAAATGACTTAAAATCACCATTTCTTTCAAACACAGGTTCTGTCAAAATGCTGTTCAGTGTTGGGCAGTAGCAGCAATACAAGTAGAGACGTTAGTAGTTTATAAAGACTAAAAGTGGGGAAGCAAAACTATAACTTTGCTCCCCCTAATTGAATATTTGCATTTGCTCCATTGCTCAGGCTTCGTTTTAAAGGGGACATATCGTGCTCATTTTCAGGTTCATACTTATGTTTTGTGTTTCTACTAAAACATGTTTACATGCTTTAATGTTTAACAAACCCTTTATTTTCCTCATAATGTCTGCTTGAATATACCTGTATTCACCCTCTGTCTGAAACGCTCCGTTTTAGTACATTTCAATGGAATTGCAACAGAATTGCGTTGCTAGGCAACAGCTTGGGTCCATGTTTACTTCCTGTCAGCTGATGTCATTCACATACACTGCAACAGGAAATAAACTGGGACACATTTAGAATGGTTATGTTTAAAACTTTGAAATGGTCTGAATATTGTATATTTGTGACATCACAAATGGACAGAAATCCTGACGGCTTGTTTCAAAAGTTCAGTTTCTGAACACGGGCTGTGTGTATTTCTCTGTGGATTAAGCGTTTCAATACTTTCACAGTATTTATATAGAACTTAAACCTGCTTTATAATATAAAAGATGTGAAAATGTCACTTTTTACAATATGGGACCTTTAAAATACAAAAAGTAAAGTTAGTCCTCCGAGCTGAACACATAACATCGGTCTCTCTAGAAAAAAACATTTTGTTTATGAGTTACTGATCAGGGAAGATCAAATCTGTCGATATCTTTCCAATTTTACCAAAGTTAGTTAGTTTTTCTGTGTCGTGTCTCGACATGAGTTGTTTCGAAAAACGACGTACCGATCCATCACCTTCGGTTACACAGCAGCATCGTCCTCATACCATGGATGTACAGTATGCCTCTCTTACGCAACTTCCTGTCGCAGAATATGAGATAACTGTCTTGTCTTTTAGTGATTTTATTTTTTGTTTTTAGAGAAAAACGCCTTGTATTTCAATTTAAACTTTAGTATTTTAAAATGAAAATCAAATAACCACTCATTATTTGTATTGTTAATATCCTTTTGTGAAAGGCTGGAAGCTTCTATTAGCAAGAAGAGCAGGCTTCAGGTCTTCTATTGGCTTTTTCTAAAGTAAAACCAATCTCTTGAATGTGTATTATGACGTGGTTCTTGTATAATTATAGCTCTACTATCCTGCTGGTGATCCACATACACAGTTAAATGCTGCTTTAGTCGGGCTGCAGGGTTTGATGCTATTGTCTGTGTTTCCACTGAGCTCTCGCTCTTTACTATAATGCCTCTCTCTGAGCTGACATCTGAGGGGTCAACGACCCAGCAGCCGTTATGGAGGCATGAGAGAGTTAGTCCAGTATTGCTCTTAAGCGCACCAATCCTCACATTCTTTCCACTGGCCGGTGGGAAACAGGTGACGGAGCTGATTAGCATCGCTAGCAGGCGGCCCACCCACCCACCCACCCAGCACGGAAACATGTAGAGTCAGTTTACACCAAGTTTCCAAATACTTATAGTATTATTGAGTAGTAGAAGAGTAACTATGAACAACATTATATTATTTTTGGTCATGGTTTATATTGTTGCATAATTAATTAGCTAGTTGTCCTCATTTACACTTTAAAACTGATCATATGATCATATATTATACATAGCAACGGTCTGTTATACATAGCAACGGTCTGTTATACATAGCAACAGTCTGTTATACATAGCAACGGTCTGTTATACATAGCAACGGTCTGTTATACATAGCAACGGTCTGTTATACATAACAACGGTCTGTTATACATAGCAACGGTATGTTATACATAGCAACGGTCTGTTATACATAGCAACGGTCTGTTATACATAGCAACGATCTGTTATACATAGCAACGGTCTGTTATACATAACAACGGTCTGTTATACATAGCAACGGTCTGTTATACATAGCAACGGTCTGCTATGCATAGCAACGGTCTGTTATACATAGCAACGGTCTGTTATACATAACGGTCTGCTATACATAGCAATGGTCTGCTATACATAGCAACGGTCTGCTATACATAGCAACGGTCTGTTATACATAACAACGGTCTGTTATACATAGCAACGGTCTGTTATACATAGCAACGATCTGTTATACATAGCAACGGTCTGTTATACATAACAACGGTCTGTTATACATAGCAACGGTCTGTTATACATAGCAACGGTCTGCTATACATAGCAACGATCTGTTATGCATAGCAACGGTCTGTTATACATAACGGTCTGCTATACATAGCAATGGTCTGCTATACATAGCAACGGTCTGCTATACATAGCAACGGTCTGTTATACATAACAACGGTCTGCTAGTATGTTGCTCAGATATAGAAGTAGAACTGATAGTGACAGTATTTTTTTTTAAGTTAATGATTTGACGATGAGACACCACTGTTTAATTTTTTGGTTTCAATTGTTTTTCGTTAGTGTTTTGTTGAACTTTCCGACACGTTTCTATATTAATTCAGATGTGACGGTGAATCAGTGAAAAAATCGGGAAGTTCATTTAACAATATTTCGACGATGCTTCAACAATGATTTAACTTAAATTGTCAATAATTGTTGGTATCTGGCTGCGATATTAAATCTTGGGAAAGCTACTTGGAAAGTGTAGTAAGCCACCAGTTACCCTACATTAAATAAAGCTTCACTACACTGAACTGAACCCTCCAGAGCATAACCAGGCGTCCATGCTTCCAGACCTGCTAAGACCTTTAATATCTGGTTAATCAAACACAGTAAGAACAGATCCTGTAACATGGATGTGAGCAGCAGCCCATTCAGCATTATGTTGTTTAATTAATTCTCTACTATATTTACTGTCTGTCAGCTACAACACCGTGGCCTTCGGTTTGACGAACCCAGCATATAACTAACTAACAAGCTAACTGATTAATATTATGCAAAATATAAATGGGTCACATTATGTCTTGCTACTGAACAACATATTCAGATCAAACCAACCTGTTTGCTCAGGTGAACACGGCTCGGCCAGTGGAAATGTTAAAACAAAAACAAAGAATGGGACAGGAATGTTGCTATCAGTTTGACTGAAACCCGGGTCACGTTTTGGCAATATGACCTCTGACCCCAAGAACAATCAGCTTTAAAGAGTCTGTCAGGGGTTGCCAGGCAATGAGAGACAGGTAGGTTTACACTTTCCACAACCACAATCAACTGAAACAATTGTCCAGGCTCAAATTAGATTTTGCAGTGTTAAACAAACACAATGAGTCTACTTTTTATTTATATATATGGAATACAACCAGTGACACTTCTGGTGGGACATGCTGTACATTTGGTACTTCGGGATGACTATAAAGTATCTGTGAAAAAGGTAAGACCTCACCAACACAAGTAAAATCATGAGGATCCCCCAAATATTACTCAGTGGATTAATGAGGTAAATTCATGTGCTCCCTTGGAAACAATAACCTATGCTATAAGAGGATCCATGGATTACTTTTATAGAATCTAACCTTTCTATGGTATTTATTTAATTATTACTAATTATTATTTTCTATGTGCTGTTTTTTTTAATTTATTTTTTTTACATTTAATTAATTAATTAATTAATTAATTTATTTAAGGTTTCTATTTTACTACCATCAATTATATTATTGTAGTACTTATTACCTTTAATTTTAACAAATTAATTAAATTATTTTTATTTTATTTTTCTGTAACTTTACCTCTCGGGTTGGGAGGAAGGCTGGACGTGTCTCTGTGTGGGAGTGGGAAGCGATGTTTGTGTTTGTGTATATATGTATGTATGTATGCACATATTAAATGTTAAAAGTAAGATATAATTTTTTCTTTTTAAAAGGAATAAAAAGACCTCACCAACACACACTCTCACTCTCTCTCACACACACACACTCTCACTCTCACATACACATATTTCTTACCGCGGTGGAGAGTCTGGAGGCCAGCGTCATCTCCAGGTTGCCTTTGAGTCCCAGCAGAGCCGGAACCAGGATGAACACCTCCGACACCTCCGTGAACACCGTCCAGTGCTGCAACGACCACCACGTCATATCAGTGACATCAACATAATGAAACACATATTAAAACAGGACACATATATAGGATTTATCCTTTAGTTGGGAGCAGAACGTCTCGGTGACCTTGTTCTTTAGTATTGATCCGGCGGTGAAACCAGACCCGTGTGATGGACCAGATACTGTGTCTCTACAGACCTTTTACACCATGTATCATCGCAGCTCTCTGCTCTCCTCTAACGAGATCAAGGTCACTGAGACTTCATGTTGAAATGATTTATCATCCTCCTCTTCTGGCTTCCATTCTCCTCTTTCCCCTTGTGGGTCCCATATTTCACCTTCACCCACCGATCTTCATCTACTGCAGCTGTAACACGACGAGACTGGGCTGCCTCGTATACCTCATCCAAACTTAGACAATTACCTTAAGCAATATTAATACTTATGTCAATACACATGGACGGTTTACACACTTATGCAAAACTCCCCACAATTACTTCTGAAATGTTTACAGCATGGCGTTCCATTCTTCTCAGTGTGAGGAACCTTTTATGTAAGTATAAAGTTAGTTTAAATGTATTGTTTTAGGGTTCTCAAACTTTTTGGGGCCAGGAACCGCTTACAGGGGAGAAACATTCGGACTCTGAGATGCCACTATGGAACTATTTGTAATAAACTTTTTCAATTTCAATTTGAATCATGTTAACACCACTGCACACTGCATTTATACTTTGAAAGAAGGGCTGTCAAAGTTAACACGGTAATAACACGTCAACGCAAATTCGTTTTAACGCCACTAATTTCTTTAACGCAGCTTGTGATTTTTAGGTTGTAGCGGGTTCAGTTTTAAAGGTACTATATGTAACAATTTACATGTATTAATCGCTTTTTATTGCCATTGTGTGAACAGATTGTAATGTAACGATTTTCTCGGTTGCCTATAACAGCCTGTGGACTGATTGTTATGTAAAGGACTTGGGACGGTTTTGCTTCGTAATGTTAGCTGATGAAGTCATTTGCAAATGGCAAGTTCGTTAGTATCATGGAGATTGGACATTAACGGTGATATATGATTGTAATGTAATATCACGGCACTGTTTTGGCCGATGCCCGGGATGATCGCTCGCGCCTACGGAGCCCGAGCACATACACGAGCAACAGGATGCTGTCTGCAGTTCACTTAATGGCCACCGGTGTCAGTAATAACTACGACTTTCTAAAAGTTACATATAGTCCCTTTAAAGCTAGAGTGAAGATACTGGTATCATATGAAACTAGAAAAACCTAAAGAATCCATCGGTACCAACCATGTCATACTAGCTCATCGCTAGGGAGGCTAAATAACGCTGCGCACTTACACTACATTTTGCCGAGGAAAAACTGTCATAGCCATTTTCAAAGTCAAGTCAATTTTATTTGTACAGCCCAAAATCACAAATTTGCCTCAGTGAGCTTTACAATCTGTACATGAAGCGACCCCTCTGTCCTTTACAGTGCGATCCTCTCATCGGATTACAAAAAAAACCTTTTAACAAGGAAAGAAGAAAGGGGTCCCTTGACCTCTGACCTCCAGATATGTGAAAAAAATTCCATGTTGCGATTTGAGCATATTGTTTTATGCTAAATGCAGTACCTGTGAGGGTTTCTGGACAATATTTGTCATTGTTTTGTGTTATTAATTTCCAATAATAAATATATACATACACATTAGCATAAAGCAGCATATTTGTCAACTCCCATGTTGATAAGAGCATTAAATACTTGACATTTCTCCCTTTAAGGTTCATTTTGAACAGATAAAAAATGTGTGATTAATTTGCAATTAACCGCGATTAACTATTCTAAGCTTTCAGAAAATGACTGGCATAATTTCACAAATCCAGACATTTCAATTTACCAGTCTGAAACTGACTTTCAGTTCGTGCTTCAACTTGTGTCACAATTTCTATCAGAGTTTCTATTGGCCCAAAGCTAACAGAGCTTATTTTGCTTGTTCCCCATCTGTAGATGTGCACTTTGTAATGATACAGCACAATTTTATAATTCATGCAAATTATCCTGCAGACGCCCTGACAGAGTGCCACGGACCATAGAGTTTCTAGTCTGGTTCCAGACCTCCAGATTTGATTTGTTCAGTGATTCAAATGTCTGGTTGTGTTGTACCCGCTGATGGATGTTTCCCCAAACCAATCAGAGTCAACCAAACACAGCTTTAGGAGTGGGAACATCATGTTCCTTAAGGAGCTAGCTAGCTACCTGGCTACATCTATTAAAAGCAGCAAAAGAAAAATGGCAAAACAAGCATGGATGAGATGACGGAACTGTATCAATAATCATAATTTGCATGCAATGGTAAGATGGCACCATGATGACAGAGAGCCCATATTATACCACGTACCATGGTGGAAACACAAACCAGTAATACATCCAGTGAAGTCTATATTTTGCAGTATGTGTTACCCCCCCCGAACCAAAGACTCATCGTAAAGTCAGCCAGGAGCTAGGCCAGCTAAATCTGCAGGACAACTTGGGCAGGTGGAAAACATTTCCAGCACGTGGAAGAGAACATGTCTGCTCAGCTATGCATCCAGATCCTAGTAGATGGCCTTTAATGAAATGTATAGCTGGTGTTATTAGACCTGACCCTAGATAACCTTGTCCCTGGCTGCTGGCCAGACCTTGAGAGGGTGGGTTCCCCTGTGAGTCTCTGTCAGCCACCGGGGGTGAAGTGCCTCCCTCTGCTGTGCTTCCATTAGAGTTCATGCAGTGATAGCAGGTTTTGCGGTCTGCCGTGGCCAGAAACAAAGCTATCGCCGAGGCCGAGGCCATCGATCTATCTCCAGTAAAAGTGCTTATCTTTCGGGGGCCCCGGTCCCACAGGCCCCCCACCGGCACTTACAGTCCAGTCTGCCCGGAGCTGAATCAATATTCAGCGAGGCTGACGCAGAAAAGAAAAGAGAAAATAACCGAGGGGAGTAGCTGACGTTAGACACAAACACTGCTGGCCTGCATTTCTCACACCATGGCCAGCTTGTGTTTCACTACGTCGCTCCCACTGCGCATCCAGATGTACGGCACAGATAAGGGGCGTCGGTTGTATCAGTGGGCGTGACACCAGGACTCCAGCATGGGTTAAACTCGCTCTATCGTCTATCCCCCCCCTCGCTGTCACCGGGCCAAGCTCCACCAGAGCTCCTTTCCAACAGCCAGTCCCCTCGGCTTGGCTCGCTGCCTCCTGCCAACCCAGCAGCCTTGTGAGCACCTCTGTGAGCAGTCCTCTCTTATTTCACAGCCGCATGTTTTCAAGCTTTCTCCCCTCTCTCTCTCTCTCTCTCTCTCTCTCTCTACTTCTGTCTCACTCCCCCTATCTCCCTCTTTGCCTCCCCCGTGGTGATATATGTTGTTGTCTCCATGGAACACTGGCTCCGAGCCAAGCAAGCCCTCCTCCCTCCTCACGGCCACCTCCTCGGTTCCAGGAACTCTACTGGACAGCCCCAGTACCTCTGTGTACAGACCTATAGGAGCTCTGGTATGCGAGCCCCACAAGGGTTGGGTTGCCCAGTTGAGCAACGTGGCCCCCATTTTATCTGTGTTCACTGTACTTGCTGTACTGGACGGGAGGCTGATGGCACGCGCTGTCGACGCAACTACATCAGGTGGTGTCTGTTTCCAGGGATGGTACAGGTTGGGTCCGGCCGGCCTCGTATGTAAACACATGCCATGGAGGGTAAAATTAACACAGCTGTGGCCAACAGTATTGGGGTGAATGTTCGCTATGCAACAACATTGGCCTTAAATGGAGGAACAAATGCTGTGTTTCCTCTGCAGATAGTAGCCCCTCAGTGTAAGGGATTCTCCGCTGATCATCTTCAACGGCAACCAAACCAACACGTTCTCACTCCCAACTCGTCAAATACCGCAAATAACGACGCATGGGGTTCCCTTCTTGCGTTTTCCTTCTGGACGGACCGGGTACGGCGTGTCAACATACACTTGTTACATGCATAGTGTCCTTTCACAATAAATTATTCTATTCCTAAAATTCGTTTAGGCAACACAACCCCTTAGTTAGTGATAGGAAACGGTCGTGGTTGACGACGTTAACTTCACTGACCAGCAACTCACGTGTCTCATGGGACTGACGATACCAACGATGCCGCCAAGTCCCGTGACTAACGACTGACGTGAGTTGACGCTACTTTTAGTTTCACACGGGACACGAACACTGGTCAACTGGTCGAAATTCTTGTGTTTGTTTGAAGCCTCGAGTTCAGCATTTAGGCCATCGCCATCTTTGCATCTTTTCGCAACCAGAAATGACCCGAGAGGGTGGAGCTAAGTACAGCCGAACGCTGAATAAGACATTTTTGTTTTTGTCCGTCGCTATCTTGGTTTTTTTGAAGCCAGAAATGACCCGAGAGGGTGGAGCTAAGTACAGCCGAACGCTGAATAAGACATTTTTGTTTTTGTCCGTCGCTATCTTGGTTTTTTTGAAGCCAGAAATGACCCGAGAGGGTGGAGCTAAGTACAACCGAACGCTGAATAAAACATTTTTAGGCGACAAAAATGTCATAATTACCTTTCATGAACTGAAAACAGACCGTGAAAGGGTTACAGTTGTAAGACGAAAACACGGACAACTCCCAGACCGGACAACGCCGGTAGCGACCTGTCAATCACAAGGTAGCCCCGCCCTAAAGCATCCCCTGCATTATGGTCTATCTGACTCTAAATGGGACCATAATTTACTAAATGAACATCATGCTGTATTGAAGAAGACTTAAAAGAGTGATTGAGGCCATAAACTCATGTTTACAATGTTTACTGAGGTAATAAATCAAGAGAGAAGTAGGCTCATTTTCTCATAGACTTCTATACAATCAGACCTCTTTTAGCGACCAGAGGAGTCGCCCCCTGCTGGCTGTTAGAGAGAATGACAGTTTTAGGCACTTCACCATTGGCTTCACTTTTTAGACTCGGAGGTTGCCGCCTGATCGCAACCCAATGTCGTAACCAACTTAACCAGCGATCAATGGCGACTCCCACACCGCTGCACAACCCTGCGCTAATCACCGCAACACCTGATTTGGTGTGAATGCAGAGTGAGCCCTAAAGAAGCCGGAGATGTGGACTGTTGGCGTCCGGGGATCAGATGAAAGGTGGATGCAGGGTGAAATATCTGACTAGGGGGGAATGCAAATAAGCAACCTGAGACCCTCCAAGGACTCCTGGGGATCCTGGACAGAGTGAAAGATTAGCCAGGGTTTGGGGCCAACGCAAAAACACTCTAACCTACTAATCCGCTCAGATCCGAACCAAGGAGCTGTCTGGGATGTTGTCAGGTGTTAACAGCTGTGAGCTGATATGTTGTTAATGATTGTCAGGACATCTTCGGCTGACGGAAACGACTGACCACTAGAAACCGAAGGTCTAAAGCAAGCGGTGTAAATGGTCGGACGCCATTGAAAGTTTAGAAAAACACAATCATATATCTTAAACTGTTGATGCAGACATCAGAGCATCCCCTCTGTCCAGTGAACGGAGCCGGTGGTTGGAGTGATGACTCAGTTAGAGGGAGCGAGCCCACGCTCTGGTTACACTGTGGCTCTCGTGTGTGAAAACCAGGCGAGTGGATGTGGTTGGACCGAAATGGCGTCTGGTGGGCAGTGAGGGCTTGGCTGGTGTTAAACCATTGTGTGGACGACGATTTCCTGTTTACCGGCGGCTGTATTTTTAGACTGTTTTTCTAAGGCTGAAGCAGCGTCCGACTTCTTTATTTTGTTGTTTTAAGTCTACGGACACGCAGGGCAGACGGCTAGACACTGAGGCAGACACACAGATCATAATGACAATTTACTGCACTAACAAGGTTTCTTTTAGGGCTGTCAATTGATTAAAATAGTAAATATAATAAATTAATCACACTTTTTTTTTATCAAATTGTACCTTAAAGGGAGATTTGTCAGGTATTTAATACTCTTATCATCATGGAAGTGGGCAAATATGCTGCTTTATGCAAATGTATGTATATATTTATTATTGTAAATCAATGAACAACACAAAACAATGACAGATATTGTCCAGAAACCCTCACAGGTACTGCATTTAGCATAAAACAATATGCTCAAATCATAACATGACAAACTGCAGCCCAACAGGCAACAACAGCTGTCAGTGTGTCAGTGTGCTGACTTGACTATGAATTGCCCCAAACTGCATGTGATTATCATAAAGTGGGCATGTCTGTAAAGGGGAGACTCGTGGGTACCCATAGAACCCATTTACATTCACATATCTGGAGGTCAGAGGTCAAGGGAAGGTCAAGTTGCGTTAATGCGTTAAAGAAATTAGTGGCGTTAAAATGAATTTGCGTTAACGTGTTATATAATTTTTTTGCATTCTTGTTTTGTAGTTTGAAGTAGGAATCGTAGGTTTTACAATCTGTGTCTTGTGACTGATAACAAATCACCCACTTGGCCTTTGACACCGGCCTTCCCAGCAACACTAGCACTCCATGACCTTTACAAACGGCGTGTAACCTTTAGTGAGTAACCCAAGTGAGCCCTGTTTCTAGCCCTGGCTGTGGGAGACTGACGCTTTTGGGTCATTCTGCTGCCAAGTCGCTTAGCACAACTATGCAGACGTCTCAGTCCTCTATACCAGCCTGGACAGTCCTTTCTAGGCCAACCCCCCCGAGTGGGAATGAGGCCATGAGCTCTCTCTTTCTATCTTTCTCTCTCTCTCTCTCTCTGTGAGCTGTACATAGTCAAAGTGACCAACGTCAAAGAGGTCATATTTCAAAGAAGCCTCATAGAGAGTGACGCAAAAAGCCAAGTCGTGCAACTTCTAAACTCACGCCGGGCATCAAATAAAGCATGTTACAGTTTTACTTTTTACTTTAAGCAAAGAACTGGTGCAGTCTGACCGACCCAGAGAGAGAGAGAGAGAGAGAGAGGCTGAGAGAGAGTTGGACAATTACCTTCCTGCAAGGACAGGGGGGATTAGCTGAGTTAGCCTTTCACGGTGTCATGGACGGGGAATTACAACCTGCTAGATGCTCAGCCGAAGTGACCGTCTAGCCTCGCCTCCCCTCTCACCGCGAGCGCTTTTCCTCAGGGTTTGATAAGGCCCTTTACCTTCCCATGTCTCCTCTTTTATTTTTTCCCCAGCCTCACCTCTGAAAGGAATGGTTGCGCCGAGTGTTTTGGAAACTGGAGAGACTGCAGCAGCGTGGTGCCTTTAGTTGAGGCAGCGTGAAAACTTTTTTTCTGACCTCGAAACCTCTGCATTCCTGGTTTAGCGAGGATACCTAACCACGCCGTAATGGAGGCTTTGACGCCGCAGTTTAATTTGTTGTTTTACTCTGACTCGCAGGAGCTGCCTTTTCAGGTGCTTCAGAGAAAGTTCCCCTTCCTCGTCCCCCTCTGTACCCTGTGCCCAGTTCCTGGGGTCCAACCGTGTTGGCATCAGTGTGCGTGTACACAATGTGCCCGGACTGGTCTCCTGGCAGCACGACACCTGCAGCTTTTATCTGCATCACAAGCTGACTTTAAAGAAATATATGAGCTGTCAGCGTGATTTGGCCTCCATCTCTACGCTGCACACTAGATATACTCTGAACGAGACGGCAACTCCACTGAGTCAACAAGAAAAGGAGCAAAGAGAGTAATAATAAATTCAGTCATATCTTTTCTTGGAGTTGCTCTCTGGCTACACTCTGCACTACAATTAGCACCTTCTATTCTTGTTTCTACTCAGTCAGATTTAAAATAGCAGGGTGTGTGACACACAGAGTCACAGACACAGAGTGTACCACTATGTGTACCAGCATGTGCCAGCTCCGAGGACATGACAGGTAGGCCGGCCTCAGAGGTGAGAAAGGGTTATGTAAATAACCCCCATGGCGTTAGTGACGACACTCGTCCACGAACACTCGGTACGACAGACGCATGCCAAGGTGAGCAGGGCTTGTTAAACCAGTTCATTAAATGCTCCAGAGGCCCATCCTACAGCGTGACTCTGTACACATTCCTGGAGCGCCGGCTCTGCTCGGAAACACAACGGGTGACACGTTAGACAAACTATTACCGGAGGGTTCGAATAGTTAAGCTAACTGTATTAAAGCTGAGGTTGGGTTCTTCAATAAATGTAGCAAACATAATATTAAACATAAATGTAGCCATTAATTGATTGATAAAACGTGACTCAAATTGATATTTCTGTTTTAATTTGCTTCTTTATTTATTTATCTTTGTATTAATTCCCTTATTTATCTACCCTTCTGTTTAATATCCTCTTTTATTTATTTATTTAAAAAAAAAATGCAAAAAAAAAAATACAAAAACATTGCAAAAATAAATAAATACATTTATAAAAATAAATACATAAATAAATGAAAGGGAAAATTAAACAGAAGTGTAAATAAACAAATAAAGAAGCAAATTAAAACAGGAATATCCATTTATGTCACATTTTATCAATTAATTAATGGCTACATTTATTTTTGATATTATTTTTGCTGCATTTAATGACATATCTATTTATTTATTTATTTATTTATCAAAAACATTTTTGGTTATATTTGTTGAAATTCTAATTACATCCCGACAGCAATCAATAAATCAAATGCTTTGAAAAAAAAGAAAAAAATAGTTGCAGGACTGTAATAAACCGGACAATCATTTCATTCATGCCGAATGAAATGATTGGGCGGGTTACGGGTTGTGCGTCACCGGAGTCTTCCACAAGCTGCTAGCTTGACAGCTGTGAGTACTAACGATAGCCATGTACGACGGACAAAAACCAAGATGCCGATGGCCAAAACCAAAGATGGCGACGGACAAAAAGCCAAATTCGAGGCTTCAAAATGGCAGTCCACAAACCAATGGGTGACGTCACGGTGACTACGTTCACTTCTCATATACAGTCTTTGGCCTGAAGTAACTTCCCTTTTTCTATAGTTGACTAGTTTGACTTCTAGAGCATCTTTCATGCAGCTGGAGTTTACTACTTCACAACCGAGAGCAAACGGGATTTTCCCTTTTGTTGCTTCTGAATGATTAAAGTATTTTGGCCCCAAATCTTTGTTCCCCATTTCCAACCAGCTTCCAAAGCACCCAGACATCTTTAACCTTCCGTTAGTGTTACCATACAGTCCATGTTCTTTAGGCTGGAATAAGAGCATTGTGCGTAAAAGAGAATTCACCAACTTGTTTTCATTAACATCTACTACCTGCTGTGTGCTCACTATGTATGCGTTGGGATCACTCACCTGGACGATGTCTAGCACCATTCCAGCCGCCGCCGTCCCGAACCCGGCCAGCAGGAAGGGGAAGACCACCTGCAGGCCGATGGAGAAGGAGGTCTCCTTGAGGGGCGCCGGTGGTTCCGGGCTGCGGTCGGTGCTGGTGTCGTCGCTCTCGTTGCTCTGGCTCGCGTTCTCCAGGAGAGCGTCCTCCTCCCGCTGGCCTTTGGCGTTGGCCCGGCAGTCCAACGCCACCACGATCTCCGTCCTCTCCTCATCCTCCCCGGTCTCGCCGGCCCTCTCCGTGAAAGATGTGACCTCGGTGAGCTCCAGCGCGTCCCCGGCCGCCGGGCCCAGGTCCTCTGGGCCCTTGGTGAGGATCAGCGGGGGGACGGAGCAGTTGGAGTTGAGCAGGGCCGACGTCGGGGGGCCATCCTCCTTCTTCACCTCTATTGCCCCGGAGGACATGTCGACGTCAGGGAGTTTGTCTTGTTCTTTCGACCAAAGTACCATGCGGACGCCTTTGGAAGACAGTGGGCTCGACGAGAAAAGGTCAGGTTGTCTCGGCCAAACGGGTTTTGGGGAAGTCAGAATGGAATTGGCCACCTGATCTGGTTTTGAACCTGATCAGTCCAATTGATTTATCCCATTAAAGAGGCTTACAGGGAGTTGGGGTCGCTACTAAAGACCAGGAGAAAACTGCTCTGTTGGAAAAAACCTGCGGCAAGGCACATGCAGCCGTGCGTCTGCAGAGCCCGTGTTCCTGTCGGTGCTTCGGGAGCAGAACCAGTATGTTCTCCATTCACTGCAAGGTGCTCAGGGTAGACCGGCAAAAAAAAGAAGAGAGCATGCTGGTGCAAACAGCAGAGAAAAGGAAAACAACCGGCAGAAATCCCCTCAAAGTCACTTGTAAAACTGTCCGTTAAAGTTCAGTCAGAAGAAAGTGAAATCAGAGGTGTGGAGCGGGCAGATCGCAGCGCAGACTGGTCATGCTCTCGGTCCACTGATCGTGTCAGACTGGTGAGTGTACCCGGCTGGGACTGTCTCACCTTACACCACGTGGCTGCTGGGGAGGTTTTCAAGGGGAGATATTTAAAGGTCTGCAGTATGAAGATTGAATTACCTCCTGCGGAAAAAGTACCTCTCGGACCAGAGTGGACAGTCACCTGGGAAGAGAAGACATTCATCGATTAGTCCGTCTGAAAGGTAAACACTGTTCAGCCTCGTGGCAGAAGGTTGTTTCCTGACAATGTAATTCTGATGAAATCATCCATAGCTATTTAAATACCATTAAATAGTACTAAAACAACAACATAGTACAGCCTGAGTGACTTTATGTCCAGCTCTGATTGCTTTGAGGACATCAACGTGTAAGAGCTGAAAACTACACTGGTGTATATTTATATACTCGCTACGTATTTCTATGTAATATACTAAATATGAGCCATTTTCATTTATCACAAAGCAGAAATCCTGGATGAATGGAGGCTAATGTGCAAATGTTATAACTAGAGCTGTCAATCGATTAAAATATTTAATTAATCGCACATTTTTCATCTGTTCAAAATGAACCTTAAAGGGAGATTTGTCAAGTATTTAATACTCTTATCAACATGGGAGTGAACAAATATGCTGCTTTATGCAAATGTATTTATATATGTATTATTCAAAAATCAATTAACAACAAAAAACAATGACAGATATTGATCCAGAAACCCTCACAGGTACTGCGTTTAGCATAAAACAATATGCTCCAATCATAACATGGCAAACTGCAGCCCAACAGGCAACAACAGCTGTCAGTGTGTCAGTGTGCTGACTTGACCATGACTTGCCCCAAACTGCATGTGATGATCATAAAGTGGGCATGTCTGTAAAGGGGAGACTCGTGGGTACCCATAGAACCCATTTACATTCACTGATCTGGAGGTCAGAGGTCAACGGACCCCTTTGAAAATGGCCATGCCAGTTTTTCCTCGCCAAAATGTAATGCAAGTTTGGAGCGTTATTTAGCCTCCTTCTCGACCATCACGTTTGACATGGTTGGTAGCAATGGATTCATTAGGTTTTATAGTTTTATATGATACCAGTATCTTCACTCTAGCTTTAAAACTGAGCTCGCCACATCCTAAAAATTGCAAGTTGCGTTAATGCGTTAAAGAAATTAGTGGCGTGAAAATTAATTTGCGTTAACGTGTTATACAATTTTTTTGCATTCTTGTTTTGTAGTTTGAGGCTCGAATCTTTTAGAATCTGTGTCTTGTGACTGATAGCATATCACCCACTTGGCCTTTGACACCAGCGTTCCCAGCAACACTAGCACTACATGACCTTTACAAACAGCGTGTAACCTTTAGTGAGTAACCCGAGTGAGCTCTGTTTCTAGCCCTGGCTGTGGGAGACTGACGGTTTGGGTCATTCTGCTGCCAAGTCGCTTAGCACAACTAAAATTATAATCGCGTTAACTTTGACATTTGTAGTTATAACAAATAAAAAACTTCTAAATATTACAGAAATATTATAGAAATATAAAACACATAGGTAAGGGTTAATGTACAGCGAGCCGGTCATTGTTGTGAAGGAATCCCCGACAGGGCGAAGCGGCACCCCGACACCCGCGCCCTGTCAGGGATTCTTTCACGACAATGACCCGCTAGACACAAAAACGGTCCGCCAGAGTCCGGCATCAGAGCTGTGCCCATAGCAACGGTCTGTTATACATAGCAACAGTCTGTTATACAGAAATAACAGACTGCAGAATGCTAATCAGAATTGAGTATTCAACACAGCCGTGTAATAACAAGTACGTGCTCACCATAATAATATAACACAACTGCGAGAATCTTGAAAACATATATTTAAAGTTCCTGATTATTGATGATAAAACCTCCTTAAAGGGGACATATCATGAGAAACTCACTTTTTCAGTGCTTGTTAACATACATCTGGGTATCTGGAGTATCAGTCAGTTTTTTGTCGGCATGTGATTCAACAAGCCATTCAGATTTGGCAATTTTAGCCAATCAGAGCTGGTCTTTTAAAGAGACAGGCGCTAAAACGGAGCGTTTCAGACAGAGGGTGAATACAGGTATATTCAGACAGACAGTAAAAGGAAAATAAAGTGTTTTTTGAACAATAAAGCATGAAAACATGTTCTAGTAGAAACACAAAATACAAGTATGAACCTGAGAATGAGCAGGATACAGTATGTCCCCTTTAAGCACCATGAGTTCACTTTGAGTCCTACAAATGCTCCATAAGCTCTTGTAATAGACGGCCAAACTAAAACCACTTCACTCTCCACTGACATTATGGCAGACAGACCAACAGCTTCAAAACAAATTCATCCAGCGCCAAATTTCCTCCCGGTGGCTAAAAATATTCTCCCATGAACAGAAGAACATCCTCTACAACTGTCACACACAACTGTCAAGTTACACTCGATGCACACACAGCAT